>NC_088647.1:4982374-5027374 GCF_964019385.1 Sycon ciliatum | reverse complement strand
TACAGCAGGTGCTGTTGCATGTGCTACACATGAGTTGTATGTGTTGCTTGTAATTATCATGCACAGTCATCTAGTGCCTTGCTGTGCCATCGCAGGACACTCCATCCATGTACGGCTTACCTGCACATGACACGCGTTCATGATCAACCAACCTATGTGGTCTAGCTTGTCATCGTATTGTACACATCCGGTTCTGGATTCTTCTATCTTCTTCTACTGCTTCTAGCACCTTCCGTCCAGTTCTGATAATCTGGAGTGATTTGCATTTCTTTGTTCTTGTTGTTTATGTTCCCAAGAAGTGAAGTCAAAATAGAATGCTCTCGCATGTTGGGTGTGTGTGCTCGAGATAAGTAACAAAGTTCAAGGATCGAACTTTACAGGTGCAATGGACTGCACCCGCCGAAATGTAGTATACCACCTCGAGTGCCGGTGTGGTGATGACTATGTGGGCGAAACAGGCCGAAGCGTGGCGATACAGCGTTCAGCATTTATTCCCAATCGAACATGGTTGAATAAGCGGTCGCGTGCTCATGCGTACACCAGTCACCTGGTCACCGTACTTGCAGGGCCACAACTTTCACACCAAGGTTCAACTGAAAGGTTCAAAGATTCAACTCGAGTGACAGGAAGACGTCCAAACAGGCTGCAAGTAAGTTCTGCTGCACCGGGTGCGTCCTGCAACCTGCAACCCCTCGAATGAAATCGACTGCTTTTATATCACTGCAACATTTGACACTCCCCCCCCCCCCCCCCACACACACCCACACCCGTTGCGAAACACTTTTACAATTGCAAGTCCACATAACACAACTTCAAATGTTCTCGTGTATTTATTTGCTACAAAACCAACTTGCAACTGTATGCATGTATGTGTCTCTGGGCTTGGATGAGTCATGGACGCTGATGGCTTGGACTGCTCCATTTGGAATGTGGATGCCTGGCAAGGAAGTGACTTTAGGATGGTAATGGCGCACCTACATTATCTTACAAAATAATATCCCATTTCACAAGCAATGGCACATAGTGCTGTGAAGTGGGGATTGTATGAGGAGCGCCGGAAGAGCGGAGATATAACAGTGTAATGCCAGTCCCAAAGCTACTTTCCCTTGCTCAAGACAGCAAAAGCAACCATCACGGATATGATTGAAAAATAATGAATGGTAACTCAGTCAAGAGACTGGAAAGGAAAGTGGCAGGGGATTTTTTTGGTGCATCACGTGCACACATGTGCAAATACAGTTCACGGCTTGAAAATAGGGTACAGATGAGAGATCTGTAACGTTCCTGACCGAACATCTATGGGAAAAATCTGAGAAAGATCGGAGAAAGCCTATGCCTAATCCCACCAGAAAATCAATACTCTAACTAAAGGCTACTCCAGAATCCTTGCCGCCAATCATACGTGAATGCGCTCTTAGAGAAATGAAAGGAGTGCCTATATCCTCCTGTGGATGCGAACAGCCCAACAAGGAATTTGTTATGCTCTGGTGCTGTCGACGAAGGACCCACGCAGTACGTCAAAAGGTAGTGCTCATAAATCACCTACCAGCACTCAGTGTGCAAACACGACTTGAAACTGACACTGAATTACATGAAAACTGATATAGTCATCACGTCCAAAGAAGACCATCGAATACCCCGTCCAGTGAAGCATCCTCGTTCACTTCAAGACTGGTTCTGAAGCACAAACGAGAGTGAGCACAGAGAACAGAACCAGAGCTAAGACGACCAAAATGAGCCATTGCTAACGCTGGTAATAGAATGATAATTTATCTGTAAACGTTTTTCAGCATTGCCACCAGATCTAGTGAATTGGAAGGTTTCCAAACCTTTAGATTTTGGACATACCCCTTGACAAGAGGCCAAATACCTGGAGGTTTTGTAACTTTGTAGCAGCACGCGGTGCCCAGGGTTCTCTTTTCTTTTCAGTCCACGATCAGTTACGTATTTACATGCTGTAGACTGTATCTGTGCGGCAATATCGAGCCATGCAAAATGTTAGCAGCTTGTGATTGGACGAATACAGTTTCTCACCTGCTGTTTTCCTAGAACTCTGGGCACTGCGTGCTGCTTTGAGAATATGTTTGTCACTTCTCAGTGTTACACCTTGCCTAGTTTCTTGCGCCCATAATATACCGTGTAAATATTACTAGTAAATTTACCATGTCAATTACAATATCCAGTATCACCTTCTCTGAAGAGCCTTTGAAAGGCGAAACAGCTGCCGGAAGGAAATGTTTTACTCGTGACCCCTTTCGTGGTTTAAAATTATTGGTTGGAGTAATGGCTACCGAGGGTAGCAATGGTCGGCTTTAGAGCGCATGGAGAAGGAGAGTTTGTTGGCTTCACCAACAGTTCCAGTCAAAAAGCCGGACGGCTCGATCCGAGTATGTGCTGATTATTCTTGCACTACTAATGCACATTCACCTTTGGAAAGTTACCCCTTACGTACCAGTATATATCAGTCAGAGTGTCACATGCCCAACTAGACTGTCATGCCCCTAGTTAACTTTACCTAACATTAGCCGGACTGCAGAACATAGATGATGATGTTGCTGCCATAGATGTTGCTGCCCCCTCCATCACATATCTGTACAAAATTAACAACACCATGTCGATACTCAGGCACATTAAGTCTACTCTCACATCTCTATGATGATGATGATAGCTTGCTGGAAGTCCAGCGGAGAAGCAAATATACAGCAGGGTTCTAGCCAGGGGGGGGGGGGGGGGGAGAGGTTCAGCGCTGGTGTCGATGTGGCATATGTGAGCATTCATAAATCGGCCCCGTCCCAAGGGTGATTGGAATGGGCAGGCCAGGGGCGAAACTCACATCCCTTCACGTTCCAGTTACCCGCGTTGCTTCCCCAGATGCTGCAACTCCCTGATACCGGTCAATGCAGTGCTGCTCAATGAAATCCGGGGTGAGGAATAAAACAGTGTCGGGTGAAGTCTTTGAAGTCAGGTACAGCTATATGATGTATACCTTGCGGCAGATTATGTTTCCTTGGTGAGGACCGTTTCCATAGTGTGTGTACTTCCCCTGTGATGTATACCTTGTATAGTTGTTCTACATTTTAGTCTTGGCTCACTTTCCCAGCAAAGATGCAAACATGGTACATGTAGTGATGTTAGAGATTGTGAATGTACTACCTAATATGTGCACATTTCCTCCACGGATGGGCAACTTGATGCTTCGTTATCGCTCTTTGTCATCTCTTTCTGTTCCATATGTGGACAATCCTTCCTAGACCTGTAAACCCGGATACTCGCACGTGGAGTTGAACTACATGCTGGATTTGTACAAAATGCATGTGTATGCACTTTGTGCTTGGGCATTCTAGGTATTTCCTAGGCAGTCACTGACTTGCTTACCGACTAATCTGATTTGCTTCCAGGAATGTTTCGACCCAAGAGGGATGAGACCCCGATGCGGCAGAGCTTATGTCAACGTGTGGTCAGGGATGAACAGAATGTATGGTAGGGAAAGCGCTCGTCATTAATCTGGAAAAATTGGTCTATTCAGACAGTCATGATGTATCCAAGGGCAATGGTTATATGCACTTGTACAGTTACTTGCATGCATGGGAACTGAAGATACAACAGTCCAACTATGATTGGAAATGTGAAGAAGGATTGTACTTACGGTTGGCGGATGACAGTAGTACTGGCAGATACTGGAAACTTCACTTCATGCTGCTCAGGGTTGTTCACCATAGTATGTTCCACAAGGCCGGGATGCAAGCTACCCTGGGCACTGTTGTAATTGCTCTCTGATAACATGACATGGCACCCTGCTGCCTTAGTCCAGGCAGCCGAGGTTTCTGTCATCTCCGGCGACTGCCTTGGTGGATAGGATTGTACCTGAGTGCTACGCTGCGCCGGTGTTGCAGTCTTCTGGGTTTTCCGAGTATTGACAAACGTAAACTGCTTCCTGGGCTGCTGCTCACGGTGATTAGTGTCTGAATGGGGCTCATCTGGTCTCTTGAAATGGACTGGGTTTGCCGATATGTGCTTTTGTGTTGTTTGCTGTCTGGATTGCGTGTCTGGCATGTTTTCATCATTGGCATTCCAAAGGTGGTTGTGTTGTTCTGCCGCAGCTACGCTTGGTGCCGGGCATTTCCCAGACTGTGATGAATTCAATACGGATGTTGCGCAACCACTCTTAGCACCTGGTGGCCTTGGCAACGCATGACTTGCTAGCATGCGGTGAGCAAGGGGAGAGCGAGAACGAGGTGGTACAACGGCAACCGGTGCCGGAGGGCCACCGGTCCTCACCAGGGTGTAGCGATTGGTGTTCTGCACCAGTGGACGCATCTCAGCCTTGCCTGATGGGCCTAATTGGCTTTGCGGATCGACGTTCTCAGCGTGTTCTCCCCGCTTACGGTTCATGATGCCTTGGAAATGTGGCGGAATGCTGTTGACTGATGGACGGGATGCTGCCACATCCTGCCTGGTGTCCTCACTGGAATCATTCAGCGTGCATAATGCTACTGGCCTTTGTAGCTGCTCACGGCATTTTTCCTGCCGCCCTGCATATGAGTGTGTGGCGAATGAAGCATGGCCGTGAGTGTTGATGCGTGCCGCACCAGCTGATGACAGTGTCCGTGCTCCTCCGCTGTTAGCACAGTATAGGTCTGGATGCCCGGCGTGTCCGGACTGTGCATGTTGCGTTGTGACAGGATAGCTATCTGGGAACAGGTAGTTAGTACTCTGCTGGTCATCCTCCCTACCCATCATCATGTCAATCTCATCGAGTTGGTGCATGCTCTCAGCTTGCTGCTTGGAGAATCCCACATCGGATTGATCAGTATCAGCAAATCCATCAGATTGATGTTGATAGCATCCAGGCATTGATCTTGGTTCTGATAGATTGCCCCGAATACCCACAGGGTGAATTTCGGGCGAAGTCGGAAAGGAGTCATAACCGCTCAATTGACTGGCTTGGATTCCACTGTCATCGTTGAGGTGGTAATCGGCAAGACTCTGTGTCGGAGCAACACGACGATAGCCGAACCTCTCGTTAAGATTCACTGCTAGTTCTGAACCATGCGTGTTGTCTCTCCTCGATGACAGCTGAAGGACGCGTGCACACACACACACACAAACACACACACACACACACACGTGTGCACACACACACACACACACGCACACACACACACACACACACACACACACACACACACACACACACGTACACAAGCAAACACAAACAGCACTGAGAATACTGCATAGTGGTGTAAATTGTGCGACTGGCATCACTTCCTGGACGTTTGTGCACATCACACGACATGCACCTGATCTTAAACCATGTCTAGTACGACTCGTACTATTGCTAAACAGGCCCACCGGAACCGGTCCGGTTGGTCAGGTTATCAACTTATCACCGGACCAACTTTGTAGCTACCAACACATGTTTACTGCTGAGGAGAGCCTACGTCCCCGCCATATTATACACAAAGTATGAAAGACTGTGGTAAGGCCAGACCAATTGAAACTGCTTCCGGTGGTCCTGCTAAAGTAGCCAGCTGCATATCGTGCATCTGGCTCGCAGACGTGCAAAGAAACTATGAATATCTCCATTTATAGTGACTTCTACACAAAGAGACATTTACCCGCAAGCGCTTTGCAGGTGTCTCCGGCATCTTATCTTGTTTGGAGTGAAGCTGATCCAAAAAGTCATGAACGTTGGGAGTCTGAGTCACAATGGGCCTGCTGTTATAGTCTGGAGACAAGCAGAGGTAAAAGACAACATGTGCTTTCATATGTGTGGACATGTGTGTGTGTGTGTGTATGTGTTTTCAAATTTTGATGCAGTGCTCATCTTCCAATATTAGTAGCATGTTCAAAGACCTTGAAGATCTTGTTTTCATTCCACCAGGGGCGTCACAGGGTGGCTGGGAGTGGTACGACCGGGGGTCCGGGGGTGTCCCCCGAGAAAAAAATAAGGATTTTTCGGCTGACAGGCCACGTTTTAGCACTCTACAGCCGCAAAGGAGGGTTTCCCTAGCACTTATTCGACAACCCCACTCCAGCTCCAAAAACATACTTCTCATGGATTTTTGGTATTTTCTGTACATCGTAGGTAGCCAAGCAAGGCAAATGGAACCCATTCAATGATTCAGGGCCATCATGGCCATTGCCCTCGAAAAAATCGCAAAATCCGAAGTACAAGCGTGCTGCGCGTTCTAGCGCCTATGCAAAAACGTACATGTATGTCGTGTCCTGCAAAAGTCTGCCGCGTCGCGTACACTATGTACACGTCCGGCCTGGACAGTCGCGAAGTAATTATTTTAGTTGCTTTTAGAGAGAGAAGAAGATCCTTTGTTTTTGTTCGGTGGGATTGAAAGATCTGCCAGTGGACCGGAGAGGTACAACAATGGATGCAGAAGAAAGCGCTTGCGGAATCTTCTCTGTCTTCGTGGCAACAGGACTTTAGTTTGCGAGAGACTTTCGTCCTGTCGTCGCGGACGAAATTCTTGTTGCCGCTACCAGAAAACTCGGGGAACGAAACGATCGTAAATCGTTATAATATAGGTGAAGCGGGTCGTGTCGGTGAACAGCTGCAGAATATTCTGCCGCCGTGGAGCAGCAGTCCAAACACTTTTCAGCTTCGGAGAATGAAGCGCTTCCCTTTTCCGTACCGTTGACAAGCGCTGCGTTCGCGGGTGTAATGCATTTTCGAATCCGCTTGCAGTAGATCGTCAGGAGCCAGAGGTACTAGGTAGGTGTCGTTGTGGAAAGAATATAATTATTATGTTGTAGCTGACAAGTGACATACATGTAGTGTCTCTTGACGTGCTGATCGCCATTGTAACATGGTAGATCTTGGAAAATTTTAGTTCTGGACCCAGTGATTGCCGCCAGCTCAGCTCTGTTTCCGTCAAGTTTGCAGCGAATGCGTCCGTGAGGAATCCATCGTCTGGTTGTCTCTAACCGTGACTCCAGCCGCCTATCGTAATGGATAGCCGCCTGGAGTCTTGGGCAATAGCTAGCTGCTAGTGCTAGGCATCAAGTCTGTATGCTCCTTGCAATGAAAGTAACAGTTGCGATGTTTTGTACAAGTCCGAAGATCCTTGAATTTTTTTATTGCTTTTTCGGATGAATTGGGTGGACCATCCTGGACGAAAAGTGGTACGACCATGGTCGTAGTGGTCGTACCGTGTGTGACGCCCCTGACACTACATGACTGTATACCTATGGTGAATAGCTGTGCAACTGAGCTAGCATGGATCTCAAAATTGAGGGAGTTCAACGGACAAAGAAGCCTAGAGTGTCACCCATAGAAAACAAACCCACCTGCAGAGTCGCTTTTTCCACCAATGTTGTTAGAAGTCTTTTGCTGCCTCATCTGTGTGCATACGAATAGGTGCAGGGCCATAGGCAAACATTGGGCACTATTCACATGTACAGGTAGACTCCCTCTAATTCGAATACGGTGTAATTCGAACATTCCGTGTAATTCGAACTTTTTCGTCGTACCGATCTTCTGCAAGTCACTTCAAGTCAAATTCGAAGACATAATTCGAAGTACGAAAAGTGCGCCCGATGGATAATTCGAACTCTGCCTTCGTACAGAAGAGCAGTTCACAGTACAGTGACTATGTCCTTCGAGCGCTTATTTCGAAGTGAGATGGAGTTGCTCTACTCGTAATTCGAAGTTCATTTTTCTCCTTCTCTAGCCAAGATCAAGAGTAACTCAAAAATTGATCCCTGGTCCGCTCCAGGATCGACAATAGCGTTGAAGAAACCCACCTTCTCTCGAAATTTGATCCAAGCCCGTGCAAGACAAAGTGCAAAGATTTGATTGAAGACGACTTCTTCCAGGTGGTTGGCTCCCTTCGCGGATCTCAATGGCTTGTCATGCCGCGCCAGTTCATGCGCAAAGAAGTTTGGGACTGAACAACAACTGGAAGTCGTAAAACTTGCCTATGCCTATGCTCCACTTCCGTTCTTCAGAACGACGTGCTGCTCTCCGACGGGCTTTCATGACGCAGAGAAGGCAGCGCTGTTCTTTTGCGTTGACATCGTTTCAGGACAACTGCAGCGATTGAAAACTGCTTCACAGAACTTCGTAGAAGATGAAAATAATATCCAATGACTTCGTGTCGATCCAGTGTTTTGGTGAAATGAACTGATCTCGTTGTTCATGATCACCTATGTTTCGTTGATGCAAATAAAATGTGCAAAATAATCAGGACACAATTTCGAGCATTTTGACGTACATATCAGTACATGGGACTGCATTTGGATAATTAGAAGTTCCGGATAATTCGAATTTAGGGCCTGGCAATTTGAGGTTCGAATTAGAGGGAGTCTACCTGTACTAGTACACCGAGCTAGATGAACACGTGTGCTGGGTGAAATCACACGCAAGCGATGTTCCATGGAAGCATGATCCAGTGTGACACATGCAGGGCGACCCCTCAGGAGAAGGATCACATGATAAGCCTCGGCCGCATTGCAAGACTAGCTGAAAATGAGGGAAATCATCAGCGGCAGTGCCCCATCAACTATCACATTTTACACATACGGATACCAGTACCTTCTTCATTTTGGGAACACTTCTTTCTGGCTTAGGCATACTGCTGGGAGCGGAGTAGCCTGGGAACTTTGAATGATGCAGCGACGCAAACTCCATGGACATTTTAGTGGTGACGTCGAGACCAACTGCACCACACAGGAAGAAAATGGCAATAAAAATGTGACCGGAAGTATCTGATCCACTCACCTCACGGCGCTTAGGACCTACATCTGTGCCTTGATCCTGGAGAGTAGTGGCATTCCTGCGCATGCAGAGACTCAGTCTAACTGAGTCTCGTGCGAACCGTGAAAAAATATCTTTACCAGAAGCATGAATCTGAAATCTCTTCTGCTCAAAAGTGCATGTGTCTGTCTCTCTGTCCCCAGCAAGATTGTTCTGTTCTGCCTTGTTGAGAGTGAGTTTGTTATTTTCCTTCTGCTACCGTATTCTCTCAGTATAAATCTATCGCTTGTTGCTAAAACATATGCCTTTGGCGACTGTGCGGCCAGATGCACTCCACGGTACATCCCATGCATGTTACACAGTACACCTGAGATGCAATCTGAGATGCGTGTACCTGCACGGTGTAGTATGCATGTGCAAGATACGCATGGCTGTGCATAGTGCGTACACTGACACCAACAGGCACATAAATGTGTCATGGCCGCACTTTGGCGGGTTTGTGACTTGGCTTAGATCAGTCTAGTGGCTACCCAGGTAGACGACCAATATAGTCGCCATCCAAGTTGCTAGCTCACACAGAACGACAGGTTTCTAATTCCACTTGAACAGTGTTTATTTGAACCATTGCAGTACTAGATCGAAAGATCAAGTGTGTAGAGTCAAAAGACCCAAAGCAGGAGAGAGTCGGAGTGACTCTCTCAGAATCGAGAGGAGTAGTGAGCTCCCCCGAGAATCGAGGATGAATGTTAGCAAAACAGCTCCTTATATATGCTACATTATGTGATCAAAAGTATACAGCGGCAAGAATGCGTAAGGATTATTTCTATATTACAAACAGTGGTGCAATATGTGCAATCAGCCAACTAGAATAGTACAAAGATCAATCAATACGGGGAGCTCGCTCACCCACATTACATGAAAGGACTCCGAGGCTCTTCGTGCGACGGGGGCCTGGAGTACGCTGTCGGAAGTTGCTGCAGCCAGAGCACGCCGCCTTGATTGATGGTCACCCCTCATCTCCTGCCCGTAGGCGTAGGCTCTTCCCTCTCATTACCCCGTAGGGTGCTTCACGGTCAAGCCGTGACCTCTCCCAAAAAGGGATAACGGAGTCCGCAGTGCGCGAAGCACTTGCAGGACCCTTTACGTCGTACGACGCGAGAAGAGGTGCCACGCTTGCTCGACTAACAAAGGTATCAGCTCCCTTGCAGGACTAAGCAGGGTCCCCTCAAGCTCAACAGTGTAGTGAGTACAATGCTGACGACTTGTACTGAAGGTGTTGCCGACGTACGACAACACTTGCGACTCTAGGCCACGAGTTGTAAGCCATGATTGCTCAACTAACGAAAGTGCCAAATCCTTCGCAGGACTAATCATGGTTCTTACAGAACTCTAGAATATTTCGGAGCCCAGCTTTTGGCTGCTGAACTCAATGCATGGTCGCTGTCACGACGAGTCTGATCCGGGTCATGACAAATGTAGCTGAGTCGACAGCAAGTGAGCAGTAAGAATCAGGGATAGGGATAGGAGCTAGCAGGGGTTTTAACACTGCATTACCCCACAAAATATGATCCCAGGAGTTCCCATCAGCTGTCGATACATAATGTCACGTGTACAGCCGTAAACTCACCATACTCCGTATTTATCAGCTGCACGTTAAGCTGATCCGACTTAATAGCACGCTGAAAAGACACCGTCCTGGTCCAGGTGCCCGTTCTCAATAGCATGTTCAACCTGGTTGGCAGGCCACAGGATTCAATGCACACGTGAATTTAATAGCACTTGCTGCAAACACAAAGCACAAGGGCATACTGGGAACAAGCATAATGTATTCAAAACCTCCAATGCAAACCTCCTGCTCTGCAAGGTGCGAGGTGAAGGTGCGCAATTGTGACTGGGTCATGTGAGGCGAGCAGACCGCAAGTGATGGGACTAAATCGACAGTAATGTCAAATTATCATTGGTGCCACTGACTGATAGTGGGTTGCAAGGACATTGAAAAACTAGAATACACGGCATGTCATTCCATATTGCGAAAGACAACTTTCAAAAGAATGACAAACTTTGCTTACTCCATGGCGTGGCACCTGCACTTACCAAATTCGCTGCTTGAAGACCACTTGATTGTCGCCATCACCAACAACTAGGACAGAACAGTGGTGGGGTGAAATTACTGCCCTGTTATCTAGCAGATACTGGAAGTTCTTCAAGTTCACCGTCAGCTCAACGGTGGCGTCTTCAGCCAATGCTTTCCCAATCTGATATAGAATAGTGTGTGAGAATAGCAAGTAAGCAAGTGTTACTTGCAGTGTGTTTCCTAAAGCCTATAGTTCTTCGAAATCATTGTGCTTGCCCTAGTACCCAGTTTTATCCGTTACATGCTAAGCACCTTTGCTATACATGTATATGCACGAGCGCAGACCGCATTCATCTACATTGCACACTGTCAACAACATGTCTGGTTGTTTTGCTTGGAAAAGTCCGGAACCATATCTCTGAGAACATGAATTTCGTGTACATTTGTCAGGCTTGACTGCACACACATGTATATGTACAACGTCTGACACTGCACAGCATTGGGTAGTGAAGTCCGATCTCACGAATAAAGCAAAGTCAACTTTACTGCACAGCCTAGTGTTCATAGTACGAGAGTCACGTCACCCTGTACTGTGACATTCATGGGGTTGGATTTCACTCCCCACCACTGTAGAACTGATGTGTGATCACACATCATACCTGTTTGCAACACAGTCCAAGCCTCGGAAGAGCAGCCACCAGCCCTAGAACCTGCAGCACAAGTTGATAAAGAGGAGAATCAGAAAGTGGTGGTGGTGGCGGCGGTGGGCAAGTGAGTGATAGAACGCATGAGCGGGTGAGAAAATGAGAAAAAAAATCACAAAACTACAGGAATAGTATCTCTCCAAAAGAGCGAGAGCATTGGTAGTTACTGAAACTAGATGTATAGCGGGGCAGCTATTTCTCTCAGAAACAGAACAACTTGGCAATGCACGCTTACTTGGTTGCCAAATGGTGGGTTTCGGTTGACAATCTGCATAGACACACACATACACGCGAGCGTACACACACAGTCAGACACACATACATGCACACTCACTTGTATTTGTACTTGCTCACTGCCAAAACTGGTAACGTGAGTCTCCCCGGGAGAGAGGAGAGAGATTCAAAAAGAAACTTGGAAAGATGACTCAATTGTCCATTGAATCGACCAACAGCCGACACCCGCTGAAATCCCCAAACTTTGGGTGGACTTGAAAGTGATCCCACTAATGGGCTCACCACACCTCAGCAAGTGGGTGAGGACAAGGCGCAGAAAAGAGAAAAGGATTGACTGCATCAGGGTATCCGTCCCGGGATCCAGCTGCACCCCCCCCCCCCCCCTCCACACGCACACACCATGCTCACCGAAAACGGAACCCGTACGAACAATGCCAGGTTGCATACATATATCTGCACAGCAATGATGTTCCACTGCTCTTTATCTGCTATGTACACATAGGCACATGACTACATGACTACCGACTACAGTTCTATCCTCAGGGAGATGTGCAAAAGCATGCAGAAAGCCGGGAATTTTAGGCAATTTCTTGTAACATTATCAGGGGGACGGGAGGCCTACAATTGAGTTACACTGTACACAATCGTGTTACACGAAGGCTTGCTATGTCACCAATTTACCATTTCAATCCGGCGTGGGTTAGTGTCTTCCAGCAGTTCCCAGGTGGTAAGCCCAGCATGGCTCAGTGCAGTGGCCATTGTAATACCTGCACCAGCAAGGGGGAAAAGAAAAAAAAGAGAAAAAGAAAACATGCAGCACAGCCAATGTACAGGAAAAGTTGATTGGCAGTTGTACAGCAGACTCCAATAAATCATCACAGATCACTTGGGACCCGCACCTCGTCCAATGTAAAATGCATTTCAAAACGAGCTGGGTCGTGCATCCATGATCCTCCAGCCCCGAGTGATCTGTCAAGATACCGCATCTACTGTACGAAGCAGACCGTGGACAGCTTGCTCGCGTGACCCCTACAGATCTGATAGCCACTTTTAATATGAACAATTAATCAATTATCCATGGAAGGAGTATGTACTCCTTGCATTCATGAAGGTGATAGCCACTTTATTCCAGATATGCATGCGGAAAAGACAACCACAGATTGGGGAAGCAGTGTCGCGAACCATGTACATACCCTTTACATAAACCACTCGAAGCAGACCATATTTTCCTTAGTGCCCAATTTTCTTGTGGATCAAGACTGAACTGAATATTTACAAGGGGAGAGCGATAATATAGGTGAGTCGGAGTGCATGCCTGTAGCAGTAGTGTGCCGTGAAAGTGTCTTGCGTACAGCGTCAGCAGAAATATACAAGCGATGAATATACAAACGCATCGAAATTAGCTCCCAAGGAGTAGCGAAGAATCAAAGAGAAGCAAGAAGAGCACCAAGTTGTGGAACTAAAACAGCTCCACGTGCATGTAGCTGAAAGGGTGACACATAAAGATACGCACGGTGCAACGAGTCCAACTGTGAGCATGAAAATGGATAGTGAAGGCCATCAAAGATGCCGATAGTCGTACACACAGTCCGTGTTGGATGTCGGTGCGTGTGCAAGCCAAGGTGCATGGGTTCAAACTGAATCAAAGGGTGCCCGGAACGGAAACATTAGAAATGCAACGAAGTGCAAGGTGAGAGAAAGGGTGCCCAGAATTGAACCTTAGATATACAAACGAGTGCAAGATGAGAAAAAGGGTGTCACAAAGGGATGCGAGTGATTGAACGTACAAATCATGCACTGAACAAGGATACATGTATACGTAGCTGTGAATTCTTGGTTATATACATGCATTGTGCTCGTGACTACGAATAAATCCGATCGCATTCGCGACACTCCCGCCCGCTGAAAGTGACTACCATAGTTATGAAATAGCATACACGTGAGTGAACAATTACAACTGTGAAATGAAGTGTTGAAAGAGAAAAATTGAGTGGAAACAGTTATTTGTATCAGACTGAATTAGTGTTAGGTAGGTAATCATGGTTTGCATTTCATCGAGCCTTCGTTTAATTTAAAAACTCAATAGGTCCAACGTAATCTATGCCTGTGAAATCATACGGTAGCAACTCCATTATTCTTTCCTTGTGCAAAAGGAGGGGGTTTCGGAAGTTGAAACGGGCCACCATCGTGCTGTTTACATGACAAACAGTGTTGTCGTTGTGTAAATTGTATCCATTTCGATTCCGCTCGTTGGTATTCGTCACGTGAGATGGTATTGCCAACCGATTTTTTTTGGATTTTATCAATAAATTTCTGTACGTACGCTGTGACTCTGACTAGTTTCCCGAAAGAAGTGAATTGCTCCGGGTCCATGCCTGCTGGTGATCCGTCAGGACCCTCCCCCTGCACGAGAATAGCAGTGACAGGAGTATCCTCCATTGGATCGTGGCTTGTCGTTGGCAACGTAGTGAGTACATGTACTGCATCATCCGTAATTCCATGATACTCCGTACTTCCTGATGGTAAATACCCGAACGTTGATTTTACCATGTACATGCCATTCTGCAGTGCAATACTGCCGTCCATTATGAATCTGTGATAGTAATCTACACCAATCAGTATGTCCACGTCACACTTCTCTGGTTCCTGTACAGGTAGTTCCGCAAGAGGCAGGTCATGCAACTTCATATCATTTGGAAGCGGGAATCGTTGAATTGGGTGACACAGGATTGATGTGACATTTGCGCAGACCTCCGTGCAAGATTTGTCTGGTTGTTCAATTCGTAGATTGACTCTTGGCATGGTTTCGATTTTCCGTTTTTCGTTACCAAAGCTTGACACTGAGATTGTGTCCTCGCCAATCTTGTTACATTGCAGTTTGTGGCATAGGGATTCAGTGATAAAGGATCTAGTTGCTCCGGTGTCGAATAAAATCCGAGCATGGCATTCCTTGGTTCCACTTTCATTTGATACTTCTGTAGCTGCAGTTTGTAAAACCGTTTTCTTGTGATCTGAGATTGCCACTCCCATTGTTGTTTGAATTGGGGATGACACATTCCCTGTGCCAAATTTCTCTGGACAGATACTGCAATGGTGTGTTGTGCGTTTGCAGTAGTAGCATGGTTTAGTGCGCTCACATGCCCTTGCACTGTGTCCAGATTTCAGGCAAATGAAGCACCGTCCATTCAATTGATCTTTTCTGGTTTCTGCATCTGTGTACCTGGTACACTCATCAGCGAAATGCGATTGTCCGCAGTAGATGCATTTACGTTCCATTTTTATCGTGTTTGCTGCCATTGAGTGAGCTACGTGTGTCGTTGGGTTGTATGTTCGATCCCTTTGTCGTTCGTTTCCGCCGGTAGTTGCAGCTTCCGCTGCTTCCATTGCATCTACGTAGTGGTTCATTGCCTCACGTAGACTTCGCACTGTCCATTTTGTGGTAGTGCCTTTCTTTAATTCTAATTGAGACATAACCGATTTCGGTAATTTGGAGGTAATCAGTGGAATGAATAGTGCCTGTGACATGTCCTCATGTAGCGCACCTAGACTTCTGATGTTTGCCTCGACGTCATTCAAGAATTTCCGCAATGATTCAGGTCGGCTAGACGGTTTCTCCAAATTGACTAATGCCAAGTACCGAGCATTGATTACAACATGGTCTTTCCCAAACCGATCCATTAGCAAATCCCATGCAACCTTGTAATTTGAATTTGACAGGGCCAAACCAGAGATACATTCCAGTGCTTTTCCTTTCACGTGTGTTTTCAGGTAAGATAGCTTCTCCACATCAGACAAAGATTTATTTGCGTGAACAGTGGCAGTAAACATATCTTGAAATTCCTTAAATTTCATTACATCACCATCAAAAGTGAACAATTCCAGTTTAGGCAATTTGACCGTGTTACCAGTTTTAACGCATGCTCCGTACGCGGAGGCATACACGACCCACACACAGACACAGCAGTAGTTGGTTGGCACCACAGGGTAACTGGGCGAAGGAGCTGGCAGTGTGTAACCATGGAGGCGGCCGACCCGACAGAGGCGGGGACCGAGAGTGAGACCGAAATGGCGGCTGACCTGCCAAGGGCAGTAACCGAATAGAGTGATTCGGAGTGAGACCGAAATGGCGGCTGACCTGCCAAGGGCAGTAACCGAATAGAGTGATTCGGGAGAGTAGAGAGAATGCTGCCAGCTACTGAGAGTTCAGTGCCCAATCCCTGCTTGTTTTTGTTTAGCAGAGTGAGTTTGGAAGACGAATGAGGTTAGTAGTATAAGCGGGGTGCTACAGAATAAGAATTGTAACACAATGAAGTCGGTGTGGGTGGGTGGGTGAAAACACGGAGCAAGAGTCATGCGAGCCAATGCAACTAACAAAGAGAGCCAGGCACGAAGGCTGCTGAAGGGCGTACGTATGCAAAGCGAGCTGCTGGGAGAGTTTGCGCATGCGCACAACGGCGCATCCGTGAGCTGGCGCGAACACGCGCGTGATAGACATCAGCATACAGTGAAAACATTACGTCACCGCGTTAACATACTTTAGCTACGCAAAACTTGCATTAACGCATGCTCCGTACGCGGAGGCATACACGACCCACACACAGACACAGCAGTAGTTGGTTGGCACCACAGGGTAACTGGGCGAAGGAGCTGGCAGTGTGTAACCATGGAGGCGGCCGACCCGACAGAGGCGGGGACCGAGAGTGAGACCGAAATGGCGGCTGACCTGCCAAGGGCAGTAACCGAATAGAGTGATTCGGAGTGAGACCGAAATGGCGGCTGACCTGCCAAGGGCAGTAACCGAATAGAGTGATTCGGGAGAGTAGAGAGAATGCTGCCAGCTACTGAGAGTTCAGTGCCCAAGCTAGTTACCCTGGTGGGCCAACCAAATAAATCAGTGCTCAGAAATAACGCGAGCATTGAACGAGGAGTATAGCAGGAGCTGCTAGCAGTCAAGAAATCTAGGTACCGATAGCGGTACTGAGAGTTGGTATGTATACCGGAGGAGACATTCGTCAAGGTGCAGCGCTACTGGTCAGTCACTCACTGTGGCTAGCTTCTCTGATACTAGCCGCACCTCGGATGGCTCAACACGGATATAGCGCAGCACGGCGTCGCTGCGCCATCGCCCCATATGGCGGATCACGTGCTCTGGTACGCCTGCGATAGCTGCAGACGTGGCTGCTCCGATCCGGAATGAGTGGCTGGCATAGCTGGACGGATCTGTAATCCCACAAAGCGGTAGGAGGGTCCGCACCTCCCTCGTGACGTCCGCTCGTGCCAGAGGCTGGCCATTGTGGTAGACGAGCAGCTGATCTCTAGGAGATTGGGACTCTGCCGACACTGCCGTCAGGTACCGCACCATCGCCGTAACAGGGCAGCTGATGACATAGGTACAGCCGCCCACGTGGACTACCGTGCCCCTACCGTCCGGGTCCGTCTTTGATTGCAGCAGCGTGATGGTGATACGAAATGATTGTTGGTCCAGGGCCACGTTGCCAAACGTCAACGAGGTGAGCTCACACTACAGCGCAGGAAGCCATAAAAGGCCAGGGTGAAGGCGCACTGCAGCATTGCCTAGTCAACTGAGTGCCGCATGGAGGAAACTTGGAGGCGTTGGCAGAGTTGCCGGAGGATGGGTGTTGTGATAGGCAAACGAGGGCGGCCAGGTCCCGACGAACGGGCTATGCCTCTTAACACTCGTGACAGCAGGGACGTCGGCTGATTCGGGTACTCGAGGCCCATTTCGACGTGTAAGTTCCAGATGGCTGACATATATGTGCGAACCGAGGCCGGCCGCAGTGTGCGCATGAGGAGGGCTGCGTAGTAGCACAGTGGAACGTCGCTTCCAGGCAGGGCCACAACGCCATGCTGCTGACAGAAATCCAGGTACCGCCGCTCTGAAGCTGAGTATGTCCTCCTGGATGACGGTGCTATTGCCAGAGAGAACCTTGTGCTTTGGAAGGTTGCTTGTTGCACGGTCAAGGTCGTACAGGCGCCTCAGGAAGGTACGACTGACAGGAATAGCCCGGGCCGCGAACGAGAGATTGCCCAACACGGAGGCGAGTTCGCGCCGGGACGCCATGCCTGATTGAAGGAGGCCGTTGACTTTGCCGAGATACGCCCCATGTTTGGCGGACGGTAACCGGATCTCAAACGTCAGCGAATCCAGCTCCAGGCCGAGGAAGGTGAGACATGTGGATGGGCCTTCGACTTTCTCAGAGGCCACCGGTATCTGCAAATAGCGGAGCATGTCTAAGATATGTGAGCGATGATGTTCCGCAACGGGCAGGTGGGGCGGACTAACGTTCAGAAAGTCGTCCAGGTAGGGGAGTAATTGGCTTAGGTGGCATGCATCCTCGAGAATAAACTGGACTGCTGTGGCGAATTTATCGAATATGTATGGCGCAGAACGCAATCCAAATGGTAGCACTTTGTCATGATAGAATTGTCCCTGCCAGAAGATGCCCAGAAGAGGCCAGTCACAGGGGGCAACAGGACAGAGACGGAATGCATTCCTGTCGACCTTCGTCAAAAGAGCGCCACACCCTGCCTGCATGATCAGAGAGATAGCTGTATCGACAGTTTCGTACTGCAGGCTGAATTCATCCCGAGATATACCGTCATTCACACTCGAGCCGGCAGGGGGCGAGAGGTCGTGGATGATACGCAGTTTGCCATCAGACTTCGGGATAGCACCCAAACCAGAAATATGCATGTGAGGGAATGGCGGAGATGCAAATGGGCCCGCAGTTTCTCCGCGGTCACAACAGTTAAGCAGATGAGTAGTAACCTCAGCAGGGCAAGCACAAGCCGAAGAGTGATTAGGAGACATAACAGAAGATGCAATGGGGCGAAAGCTGCCAATACGAAAGCCATACTGCATGCCTTGTGAACCATAAGAGCGAAATACTGCATTTGGATGAGGAGAGGGAAGATTGATAAAGCGCTGAACATGAACAGGCGTGCTAGTGGGCACCTATAAAGCAGCGTCACCACTGGGGTGAGAGTTATTTCTTGGTCGAGTCACCAGACTTGGAGCATTGGCGTGCGGGGTGACGGCCGCGGCACTGGATGCAGACGTGTGCTCTGGAGCAGGGGGAGAGCAAGCAGCTGCCGAAGTTGAAATTACGACAGATGGCTTTGCCGTCAAAGCCAGGCTGGTGCGAGAACTGGCTCCCCGTAGGCGCTGTTGGGGCTGGGAGCCCCCCACGAAAGGGGCAGCTGCTGGGCTGACTTGGATGGACCATGGAGCAACGCTGGCACGGAGGCCGCCCACGGCCCGTGAGACAAGACTGCCACAGGTTCGGGTCAATGACGGACCAGGAATAGCGGTGAGGGAGGGACGCCGTGGCCATACGGAATTTGCGGTCGTAGGACAGCCAGGCATCATTGTGGAACCGGACGTTGGCATCGACAATGATGGCCTGATACGCCCAGAGATCACCTGCCAGCTGTGGTGAGGCGTCGGCCAGCACCCTCGAGTATGTGGTGAACGCTTCCACCCATGTGGCAAGATCATAGATGTGTCGTTTGGCGGGTTGCCGGTGGGAAGATTTGGGGACGAGCTGCACAGATCGGCCCGCGCCCACGTCGAGTTGCATCACATCATGATCCCCCTCGAAGCCCAGGGATTCAGGCAGCAAATCGCTTAATTCTGTGAACTCACCTCGCACAATCCGGTCTCGAAGGCGAGGCGGCACCACGGGGAGGTCTCCAGATGACGGCCACTGTTGTGTCGGGTGGCTGGCAGCCGGTACTGATACTGGTAAAACCGGCGCTGCAGTGGCGATTGATCCGGCAGCACAAAGCGAGGCCCCGCTGAACGTCGGAACATGAGCGAGTCCCGAGTTTACGCCAGTTCCTGGGCCGGCGAGTTGGGCTGCGCCAGCCTGCTCCAGCAGGGTAACCTTGTCGGCCAGAGGCTGAATAGCAACAGCCACGGCGGCGGAGATCTGGCTCGCCAGCGTGGGCTGGGGTGGGTGGCCGGCCGGCATTGACTGAGACGGAGGCACTTGGCCAGGTAGAGCCGAAGCACGAGGAGCACGAGGCGGCGCGAGGTTCTGGGCCGGGGCTCTGGCCTGGGTGGTTCCAGGAGCAGGGGAGGATGTTGCTCTAGCGTAGGGGCTAGAAGATGACCTGGCGGACCTGCGCGACATCTCTTGCCTCAGCGTGGGAAAATTTGAGAAAATTTGAGTAAACCACTCCGCGGATACAGCACTCAGAATTCCAGCCCGCCCAGGGACTGGACACCACAACTAGGCAACAAGAGACCGAAACGACGATGTCACCTTGTACAAGGAAGTCTGAACAGAACTGAAGAACTCCGGAGTTTGAAAACACGGAGCAAGAGTCATGCGAGCCAATGCAATTATAGCAATAAAAACTGCTTTATGGCAGTTTTCTAAAAAAAGTTATTGTGTTCTAGTCCATGGACCCCGTCTAAAAAGTAAGAAATTAACGAAATGTGATAGCCGAAAATTAAAATTTCACACAAAACCTCACAATAATCACAACACTTGAAATGCTGCTTTCAACACTAAACTTGTACTGCACCAACAATTGTCAACATGCAGTCATGCATGCATAGGAAAGAGGATCACGAGGGGAAAAGGTCTTCTACATGTAGCTTTTCATTCTGTGTGTGATTATTGTGAGGTTTTGTGTGAAATTTTAATTTTCGGCTATCACATTTCGTTAATTTCTTACTTTTTAGACGGGGTCCATGGACTAGAACACAATAACTTTTTTTAGAAAACTGCCATAAAGCAGTTTTTATTGCTATAATTTCTTTTGTTTTTTCTGTCACCAATCAATGGAATGCCCTATACGAGGTGGTTTGGCTTTTTTTAACATGGTTGTAAAATGACGTTTTTTCAGTCACTTCTAGACAAGCTACGTCCAAATGAATTGTTGCAAGTGGAAGTGCTATCCTTCATGCCCGTTGTGTCCAAAAATGGGAATGATCCCACTTTGGAAAGTGTCTTGAATCATGTCCTACTTTCACAGTATTCTCAGGATTCAAATAATTGGTGTGTCATTTTTTAACAAATTTGTAAAATGGCATCACAAACTGGGATATTCGGTCATCAATGTTCTGAAGTTGATAGATATCACTTCAAGGATTGCTAGTGGATGAAAATTAATCTGTCAACAGAGGAGTGAACTGCATTGTATGCTGCGAAAGCCGTGTTTTGTATTTGTAACTAGTGGCTGTGTTATACGGTGGAATTGGATAGATAGCATAGCATCGCAGCGATGTTTTCGTTCTCACAGAGTGCATTCCGTGACCTACTGTTCTTCATTACTGTCTCTAGTGATGGCAAGACGGCCTGACGTCGTCCAAAGGCCCTGCGGAAGCAATTCACTGCCCTCCTCGTCCATTCAGGGGCTCATTTTACACATTTTACACAAAATGGCAAAGCACCCACCACTAGTTATACCAACGTGGCAGGGAGAATTAAATTATATGCACCAAATTTTCTGGTCAATGTTGATCTACGATAAACTGGCTCCCATTTGCCACCACCCATGTTTCGATACAGCCATCCGGAGCAGAGAAACAGCCAGAAGAAAAGCAAATTTTACACATTTGTTAAAAAATGCCAAATGTTAAAAAAAGCCAAATCACCTCGTACTGTATCAATATGTAAATGATGGCCTTCACACCATATCAATACCGTATTATACGCATTGAGGTGCAAGCCTTTTCTTGCAGAAAATGGCACTAGGCTAGCATGTTCTTCTGCGGGGAAACATGTGAGTAGTGATGGACCGTGGTGATACTTTTTATACGGAGGTCATTCTGTGCATGTTGCTGTAGCAGAATTTCATGACTGTCATAAAATTGTCTTGCCTTTCAGATATTTCAGATTTCCCCACCCTGGATCAGATTTACTTGAGAAATGTAACCAGGTGCGTGTCGCAGATGTTTTTGTTGATTCTGTGTTTATAATCATGGGTTATCGTAATAAGGTCATCCAGACTCATCCTGCATCATATTGCACTGAAATCGTAATTCTGTTGATGTCGATACAACTTTTGGAAGTAGTTCAATGACTTCAAACTGTTAGTCCACGATTTTCTAAAACAACACAGCAAAGGAGGAACAATAAACATGTATTAAAATGTAAACAAATACATTGCTGAGTCCGACACCTCGTTCCAACAACTACACTGATCCTGAGGATAAAAGGGGCAAGGCTATGCTTGGAGGTACTGAGAGATAAACAAGGCACTCCATAAATGATAAAATCTTACACATCTTTTGGTGAGTATGAATGATATCCAGTCGAACCTCTTTAGGACGAACACCAAGGGAACGATGGTATTTATTCTGTGAGTTTATCTTAACCTATTTTACATATATAACCAGTGAATACAATTATTTCTCCAATAGACATACGAATAGATTTCTTCTATAGCGAAAGATTCTAAGCCACACCAACTCATTGACTAGTCTCGTATGAAACAAATGAGTCACTAGAGAGGTTCTGCAAAACGAAAACGCGTACAAACTTTCGTTCTACGTTATGAAGTGCGAAACTTCGCACGAACTTTCGCAACTTTGGACGCGAAACTTGCAGGGAACACGAAATGAACTGTCGTAGGAAATTTCGTGAGATCGGGTCATGGCGTACGTGCACTTGGCCCGCGCAAACTACGAAAATGTGCAGAACGCAAAGTTCGTGCAAAAATTTGTACACACTTTCGCAAGGACTGTCGCGAAACCTCGTTCGAATTTTCGTTTTGCAGAACCTCTCTACTGAACGTTTCTTTAGCAACATGACGGCAACTGAAACAGCAATAGAGAAAGTACGATACATGTACAGCACATTCTTGCAGGTACTACAAACAGATTGCAGATCGTAATTCTTGCTTTGGCGGCACGAAAATTTATTTGGGGCAGTGCAATCTCGGCGGTACTCACAAATCAAACAGCCCAGACTCTAGTAAACAAATCCAATCCCACAGGTACGAGATCTTCACGAGACGAGACTGCACCCATGGGCTTGTTTCGTATGAAGCAAACAAGTTTACTGAACCTCTCCACAATGGAGATTTTCCCTGATACCGTATGCGAATTTATTTTGCAAACTCAATGGGTCCTTGAACCTTTCCCTCCAGATTGGGAACTGCCAACGATGGTATGCCACTGACCAGTGCCTAACTTGTAACGTACCAATGTACAATGAATATGAGTATTTCGACAACACATCTAACATGAGCCTTACCGTCAAGAAGGTGAACTCGCGTTCTTCGCACACTGTAGACAAGGGCAAAGAGATAAAAATGGATCTAAATCCGAATAAAATCAGCACACGTTTCCGTAAATGAAAGGGTGAGCATAAGGAAATGAATCGAAGGAAACAGGTCAACTCAGAGATCGATCACCTGTCATCGAGTATTCCGTAAAAGGAGACCTCGGCAGCGGAAAAGCAAAATTTAGAAAAGAGATCCTGTCAGCTTTTCCATTATTTATTGCATTCCGCCCAAAATCAGCACACTTTTCGTAAATGAAAGAGTGAACACAAGCAAATGAATCAAAGGGAACTGGTCAACGAACCTGTCATTGAGTAATATTCCGCGAAAGGAGGTCTCAGCAGCGCCGAAACGAAATAAGCCAGGCCAGGAGACGAAATATCCGAAACAGCTCATACAAGAAGCAGTTCCAAAGAAGGAAGTTCCTCGCGCATGCACGTCCGAACACGGACTGCACTGCATGCATGCAACACAATGTCTGCCGGCTGCCGTGCACGTGCACAGCACGCGGCTACCACCCGTTGGTAGATCTAATACCGGTACACCAAGAGTCCATAATGGACTCTTGGTATACCTATACCGAGCACCTTACGTAGAGACTTACGTAGTCTAAGTGAAATACCGAGCACCTTACGTAGAAACTTACGTAGCATAGCGATGTCGTTTTTCTTGCCATGTGAACACAATAATAGAAAAGCTGACAGGATCGCTTTTCTAAACTAACAAAGAGAGCCAGGCACGAAGGCTGCTGAAGGGCGTACGTATGCAAAGCGAGCTGCTGGGAGAGTTTGCGCATGCGCACAACGGCGCATCCGTGAGCTGGCGCGAACACGCGCGTGATAGACATCAGCATACAGTGAAAACATTACGTCACCGCGTTAACATACTTTAGCTACGCAAAACTTGCATTATTGCTAGCATTACTCTGAGAATTCGTCAAATTTGTCATGATGCTCTGATTGCTTTGATTCATTGATACCATTTCCGACAGCAGTCTGTCGAGTTTGTCGTCATCCATTATAGTTGCTGTAGTTCCTGCCGCCATTGCCGTGGCTGCAGGTTGCGGATCCTTTTTTTGACATTCCATTTGTAAGAATTTTAGTGACACCAAATTAATGTTAGTTACACGTATAAATTCATCCATTAGTTCGATCCATTCCGTTTGATTTTCCTTGAATTCCTGGTCGTCAGACCCTTTTATTTCGTACCTGTTAATTAAATCAGTATACTTTTCCAGCGATATTTCGAGTGCCTCGAGATGCGAGTCCAATTGGAAATTGTGTTGACATAGCTCTCTGACTGCTGCTGGATCCGATTCAATGTCCGTTGAGATTGCTGAGAGGAAACTACCCGTTGTCGTTTCCATATCTTTGATTGTCTTGTGGTGACGAGCAGCCTTTTGGCGCTTGCCCCTCACCGCCGCTTGGTTTTCCATGGTTCGTCGGTCGTTCAAATTCCTGTACTAGGAGAGTCGCCGCTCGACTCTCCCGGGTTTCGGTACCAAAATGTCGCGAACCATGTACATACCCTTTACATAAACCACTCGAAGCAGACCATATTTTCCTTAGTGCCCAATTTTCTTGTGAATCAAGACTGAACTGAATATTTACAAG
Source organism: Sycon ciliatum (assembly GCF_964019385.1). NCBI lineage: Eukaryota > Metazoa > Porifera > Calcarea > Leucosolenida > Sycettidae > Sycon > Sycon ciliatum. The sequence goes on along the minus strand of NC_088647.1, from coordinate 5,002,780 downwards.
GGGAGAGCGATAATATAGGTGAGTCGGAGTGCATGCCTGTAGCAGTAGTGTGCCGTGAAAGTGTCTTGCGTACAGCGTCAGCAGAAATATACAAGCGATGAATATACAAACGCATCGAAATTAGCTCCCAAGGAGTAGCGAAGAATCAAAGAGAAGCAAGAAGAGCACCAAGTTGTGGAACTAAAACAGCTCCACGTGCATGTAGCTGAAAGGGTGACACATAAAGATACGCACGGTGCAACGAGTCCAACTGTGAGCATGAAAATGGATAGTGAAGGCCATCAAAGATGCCGATAGTCGTACACACAGTCCGTGTTGGATGTCGGTGCGTGTGCAAGCCAAGGTGCATGGGTTCAAACTGAATCAAAGGGTGCCCGGAACGGAAACATTAGAAATGCAACGAAGTGCAAGGTGAGAGAAAGGGTGCCCAGAATTGAACCTTAGATATACAAACGAGTGCAAGATGAGAAAAAGGGTGTCACAAAGGGATGCGAGTGATTGAACGTACAAATCATGCACTGAACAAGGATACATGTATACGTAGCTGTGAATTCTTGGTTATATACATGCATTGTGCTCGTGACTACGAATAAATCCGATCGCATTCGCGACAAGCAGCATGCCAGGACAGGGTAAGAAACCGTACTCGTCAGTTGCCAGTGAAACTAGTGCACTATCCAGAGATGTTGAGTGTTGCGTCGAGACTGAAACATGCGGGCGGAGGGCGTTTCTACCAATCCATCTTGGTGGCAGAGTAGGGTTTTGATCCATCGACCTCCGTGTGATGGTACAACATGCTTCCTCTGTGTTACCCCAAAATTCAAACTTCCAATTGACCAAGGCGCAATTTTGGGTCACATGACTCACCCTAAATCAATCTCACCATACACCACACAAATGTGAGCTCTGCAACTAATGCAGTGCACGTATTTTATGGTCTTACCTATCTTGTCTAGCTGTCGTGCGAGCAACTTGGAGTTATCCCATAGCCTGTTGCAGAGCCGATAACAACAAACACAGGGGAATCAACTAGAGTAGTCCAGTTTAGTGGAGTGTCTACTGTATACTCGGGGGTTACCCCGGATAAGAGCCGCACTTTTCACACGAAAACTTGGGCCAGAATCACCCCTGCAGGCCCCTTTCCGATCACTGATCACTACATGCAAAAACCTTGAATGTGATATTTGCCTCCGAGAGAGGGGTGGGTGCTTACCATACCCCATTGCGTCTCTGGTACGACTGGTGAGCAATTTGTCTGCACGCTGCAGCAGGGAGCCCAACACCAGACCATGTGTCAACGGGCAACGGCTTTAACCAACGAGTCATGCCCGGATGCAAGGAAAATTGAATGATTTTTTTGAGTTACTACGGATCACCTAGCTGGTCACATGACACCACAAGCTGATGCAGTATTGCTTTTGTCATTCACAAGGGTACAGAGCATAAGTGTGCATGCTTTGCTAAGAAATGACATTGATTTGTGACTGGTTATTGCCGTGTTCCGGCAGGCGATTGCTAGCAAGGGTAAATATGGGTTACATGCATTCACTAGGCATTCATGCACAAGACAGTGTGCTGAATTCTGCCATAGACTAAATAGATGATATGCCAAATAAGCGCTCGAAAAGTTGAGAGGGCATGCGATTGATGCGCCCAGGCTTAGCTTGTCAAGTGCACGGGATGTGCAAAGTACACGGATTTTAGGCTTGTTGCGCGCTTACGCGATCAGGTGCTGCACGTGCATGAATGGAATGCATGCAGTTCCACCGTTACTAGTTTTAGCACTTCCTTCGGCGTTGAAACTAAAGCTGTAAATCTGGATAGAAGAAACAGTTTTGCTTGCTTTTAATATAGCGGCTGGAGTGATTTTTCGCTGTCTTGTTTTCGGATACCGACCAACCACGACCATTGCTGTGTTCCAGGATGTACTGGTGACCGGCGTTACTCCCCAGCCGCAGCAAATGGTATTCGTCTTTTCCATAAATTTCCATCATCCTGAACTGTGAAGGAAATGGACTGTTGCTATTCGACGGGAGGAAAGGGAAGGAGAGTAAAAGAAAGTGACACTACAGTGGTGTGATCTGACCTTTTCTTGCCAGAAGATTATGTAGATCTACAAGGGGAGAAAATCGCCAGAGCAAGACTGGTAAAACAGTTTGTATCTGGAGTTTTCAATCTGGTCCGCCAAGACAACAGCGGCTGATGCTAACCGGCGTCGCTCTACCTCGTGTCGTGAGCTACTGCACGGGAGCAGCCTGAAGACATACGACTCATACCTAGTACTATCCTAGGCATACTGTCCCTACGCTGGAGGAAGCATTCGACAGTATTCAATGCAATCTGGGTGACTGCAAGAATAAAGTAGCAAAATTGAGCGAAATGACTAACAGTCGCATGTTTGGAGTTCTGCGGGTATCCCGATTCAAAGACAAGGCATCATATCAGTAACCTTGGACAACACAGTCATGCGACGTATCAAGCGGAGTCTCAAGATAACATTTGGCTACCCAGCAGCCACCATTTGTCACCGCCACAAAATATTCCCGTCGCCATCCATTAAAACTTTATAGTAATTATTGTTTGCCATGCCATAGCGCCTCAGCCCCCTCTTTGCAGAGTTTACTTTGTTTTTAGGTCAAAATATTCACCCTACGCTGGCTACGGAAGCCTTGACCAGGCCTGCTGAGGGGATAGTACACCCTCGCTTTAGCCCTACCTAATGCTTCTTCACGACATGGCTTCTCTTTGCAAAACATACCGGTACCTGGTCTCTGATAGCAGTGATAGCTGGAGTTTTCTTCCATCGGGGGGCTGCTAGGCAGCCTCCTTCGTCATGCCGCAGAGGCTGCGTAGAAGGCTGTTATGTTATAACAACCTTCTACGTAACCTCTTTGCAATACGCCATTTCCCACTTACCTCGAGCACCCTGTAAAAAGGCGCATTGTCTGCAGGGATGGCCCTAGTAAAATGATAAATACAACAAAAATAGAACAACTCTATTTGTGCTGGCCCTGACGAATAGCGGAAGCACATGACAAACTGGTTGCCTGGAGCAATGACGGAAGAAACGCTGATGTGATCTCACTCGGGTGAGGGATGAGGTAAAACCGCGAAGCAGTCAGGGTCTTGCTTCTCAGCCTATGCCATATGCCGCTGCCAATCTGCTGTTGGGTATGGCGCTCTATTGCTATTACCTCTGTTAGAAGCACCTTCTCTGTGATGTGGGATAGGGAAGGCGGGATTTCCCAGTACAAAGGCAAATCAATGTTGCCAGTGTCAGTATGCCCAGGTGGTTGATAAGGGTTTTCGCAACTACGTTCCTTGGCCCTTGTGCCCCATTGCTGTTGTTGCTAGGTTGCATATGCCAGGTATTGACCTTTCATCTCACAATAGTTGATGGTCAGCAGCAATGCAACAATGTGGTGGAAGGAGCATGCAATGCTGCAGTGCAACTGCAATATGCAGACATCACTTCGAGTACATGCTTTTCTTTTAGCACTGTAGCACACACTTAGCTCTCCTTCTTCTTTTGAGATGCCCAACACTTAGCCTTGACAAAGTATCTCTGCGGTCCAGAATTCTTTGGCTCTGGGAAGCAACACTCAACACTGTAAACGAATGGCGAGAAGAAGGACTCATCCCCGAATGGTTTCTGTGTCCGGCGTTAGGTACCTTTATCGATTCTGAAGATGCTGGAGTACAGCACTAGCAGAAACACCACTTAGCAAATCCTCCGAGCGATGGCTCCAGGCCTCGGTGGGAAATTCTGCGTCTGTTTGTTGAGCAGCATCTATGATTTGATGGATTCAGCGGAGAAGCAGCTTCTTCTGTTCCCGATGCAGATGGTGTCAAGGTATTCGCTGCTGTAGCGACCAGTGAAGGAGGAACGGATTTTCATCGCCCTTTCGCTGCTCGGAGCCGACTGCCATCATTGTCCCCCGTCCTAAGCTCTGGGGCGTTGGGAATAAAATAAAATCTTTCGGTCCTACCTCTGCAACAAATCATCTCGCTTTCCATCTACCGGTATCTCTCCCTCACGTACATGTACGTCTTCAGCTGAGCAAAAGTCCATCTAGCAATCGTTTCGCCGACAGGTGGGTTCGCAAAACGAGAAGCTATGGCTGGTGTACTATTTCTTGCTGCCATATTTGGATATCAAAATGAAAAATTGAAAGCAAACTATGCACAAAGGTGTCAGAGTTCCTTTTCTTCATCCGAAAATTTTCTCCGACAGAATGCTAAAATGCAATAACAGTGGAATTGCATGCATTCCATTCATGCACGTGCAGCACCTGATCGCGTAATTCGCGCAACAAGCCTAAAATCCGTGTACTTTGCACATCCCGTGCACTTGACAAGCTAAGCCTGGGCGCATCAATCGCATGCCCTCTCAACTTTTCGAGCGCTTATTTGGCATATCATCTATTCCCATGAGTCCAATTCTTCGTAAACGCCATACTTTACCTGGCCTTGAAGCACTTGGCAAGTAAGAGAGCACTGGATAGCGATGAGAAGCTTCCACTGATCATTAGACAATCAGCAAGACCTAGAAAAGCAAGAATGCGGAGTTGGCATCAAGTGTTCCTTAAAACATCAATAGTGAGGAAGTTGGTTGTTCCAACGAGGTCTAAGTTCGTATCAATAGTGAGGAGAGCAGAACTAGGAAACGCAACTGCCAGCAAATCCACACCAAAAGCCGGTTTAATATACAATTGGATCACATGCAGACGATATTAATTTTGATGGTGCAGATGGTGCGCGTGCATGCAAGTCATCCGTGACAAGCTCACCAATGACGTTGCAATTGGCAACACGGGTAAGATACACATACAAGTAGTCATCAATGCAGTGAAAACTCAGTACAGATGGCATCTGTGTAAGCCTTACACTTCGTGATGCGAACTCCATTTCTGAATATTTTCTGATTAGCACGAGAGCACAGAAAGAGAGAAAGAAGGTGACACGAAACCGACATCAAAATACATCCACATTTCTTGGTACATGCAGTTTTAGTATGATGATTTAGTGCATAATGTGAAGTGCAGTGTGACTTGAGATTGGGTTTGCCCACCCGCCCATACTGTTAGTGCATTCTGGCGATAACTTGCCGCAAACTGCTGTTTATTTTTTTTTTTTACAAAGACCACTTTAAAAATGCCAAACATGAGCTGCAGCTAGGGAAGCACGCACAACTTGAATTGTGGCAGTGGTAGTGAGGTTTAGGAAGCTCCGCCGACCTGGGGTCTCGACTTCATGGCCACCTAAATGCACCAAGGGTGAGTGGGTAGGTGGGTAGGGAGGGAGGGAGAGAGACTTTGAAAGCATTCCTGCTGCAACGCCCTCACCTAACCCACTCGCCTCCACCTTCTTGTACCACTATTCTCTCTTGCTATAAGAGCTGAATTACAGTTAGTCTTTCTTACTTTGAAGTACTACTAGGATCACTACTACTGTTGTAGTACGTTATTTTGTGTACGTCGTGTGTACGCGGTTTTGGTGCATGCGCGTGTTGCTGTGGTGTGAATAGGAGTCTTTGCGTTGAGTTCGTCATATCTAGTTGTGTTTCCGTAGTTGCAATAAGCAGTCTTTCTAATGTGGTTATCTTGTCGTCCATGGTATAAGTGTGGAGATGACACGGGGCTGGGAGCAGGTGAAGAAAGTAGAGTTACAACACTACTGACTCAACACCAAAACCACAGAACACAATCCAGGAGGCGGGTAAACTTCAAGTCTGCAGGCCGGGCCCCTACCTTATCTTGTTCTCCCATGGTTACAACCAACACACTGCTGTACTGTGCCTTGAGTCATGTCGGTACATGCAACATACTCGTGTGGAGCGGTGCTCATTTTAACTCTGACTAGCGCACCATTTACTGCATCTCTGGTGTGCCAATACCTTGCCACTGTGACCAGCCACCAGTCACTGAATGCCAGATGTATGTACCAGGCAAATAGCAAGAGAAGTTTTAAAAGCATTACCGTGATCTCGCCAAATTGCTACATGTGCCAATTTTGTCCAGTGCTTCCTACCTGGGCATCCTGGCCGAGGGACATCTCCAGAATTGGTATGCATCCCAGGGTGGCTTGGATGAGACTGGGCAGGACAATACGTGCGTCAGAATTATTAGAGTGGCTGACAAGACATGGGGGTGACCTGAAAAGAGGGATTCTTGTGGAGGCAGCATTCAGATGGGGTATTGCATTTTGTATTGTAAACTGTTATTGAATTTCCCAGTAGTAAGTACAAACTGATTGCACATCCAGCTACAGTTGTGATAGTTGAAGTCTGCACCAAGGCTCATATTTGCCGGCCCGGACTTGCACAGCTGTCGATGCCTTGGAATGGGAACAAATGCTTGTGGACATGCACATTTACACTACATCGTAAGGGGAAGAAGATGGGGAAAGTACGATTTTGTAGTAATCAAGATGCCATTGTGTGTTCCAATCTTACTTGAGATCCTGAGAACACTGTAATGGGAAAACTGAAGATCAGAAGAGTAGAAGCTCTGACATTTGGGGACACGCTTACTTAGTTCTGCTGTGCAAATTTTGAGTGACGGTCCAAATACTAGAGCAAAGAGACTCACCAGTTGATTTTCATGTCCGTTGCTTTGATCTTCCCCGGCAGCGGGAAGCGTATCGTTTCCCGGTGTTTGTCACTGTTCATAGTGTTGAGGACTCGTTTCTCCGTGACTCTCAGCACAAGGTCATCAAACTCCTTGCAACTGCTGACGATGGCCAGGAGCTCTTTCAAGCCATCAACACTGTCCATATTGACGAAGCGCTTCATTGTGTCGAATGTGACATAGTATCGAGCCATGATGCGACCAGTATCTGCACAAAACAGACACACCAGAAGACAGCCGGACCAGAATGGAGAAGACAAGCAGAGTCAAAACGTCTTTGGCTCAGCATCATGTATTGCTTGTGTGACATGGTCCCACTCCCTTTCAGTGGCTTCGACAAACGTCTCCTGCAAAATGTTGGTTTGCGTTGCGCAAACCGTAGTTAACCTACACGTCACAGAGCCGCATCTACTACATGGAGACGTTGTCTGTAGACACGCCAAAACCGGCACAATCTCATACGAGCTCCGCTGTAGTCGTACGCCCTGCTGGGCTCCCGCGCGGGGGCACAACCGCGATGCACGTATGGCATGCCGTATAAGCCACCTATCTGCCTTGGGTGCAAGCTCACCCAAGGTCACCCTTGCAAGGCAGGAGCAAGTAAAGACACTTCAGCCAGTTGCTTGTTGTGCCTGCCCGCCTCAGTAATTGCTTATTCTTCTAAGCATCCGTACTGTAGCAGTAATAGAATCCGTCATGGCTTTCTCACCGGCACAGCGGAAGACAATCCAGCAGATCGTGGCAGCCAGCGTGGCAGCAGGCCTCAGCGGCGGGGCGCCAGAGAACACCACGGATCAAATCGAGGAAACTGACAGTACGTGTGCTGATGACTTTATGCACCATACGCACATGGGTTACCCCTCTTGCATTTCTCACGTCTCGCTAGAGACAGTCAATCGTATCAGGTGGATTGAGTACATCGATCTGGCAATGCTGCTTCCGCCACAATCATTTTCTTCCGGGGAGCCAGCCCCTAAGAGGTTCAAAACCGATGTCAAAGGGGCACTCTCGGGAACAACTGCACCGAAAGGAAAAATAGAGAACCTTGCCACTTGGACCGAGGCATGGTCCATTTTTAGCTTGATCGCCATCCATGATCATTTCCGCTGCACTGTTGCACTGATGCAGCACAAAATCTGTATGGTGCAGGCAGCCAGGAAATACCGCTTCTCGGCAGTCGTTGACTACGACATCAGGCGCGCCAGGCGTTGTCAAAGGACCCAGGCCGATCCCTGGCCGAGCTCAATGTTGAGCTTTTTGCGACACGTTTTGCGTGACAGGCCCTCCCCACTTGCTACACTTGCAAGAAGGTGGGGCATTTGTCCGGGTCGTGTACCTCTGCTTTTCTTGGCAAACGAGCAAAAGAGCTCAGCACTGGTACAAAATCCTCCGAAATCTACTCCCCAGGAGACATACTGATGCTATGGGCTGCTCTAGCGACAGCCTTCCACGGACTACTGTGTGTCAGTGAGTACACATCGTGCTGTATACGTAGATGTGATAAGGCGCATGCGCGCCTGGCTCGTGGCTGTTTTGCATGCTTGCTGTGCTGGACTAGACGTCCGAGAATGTGAGCTCTCTTTCCTTGTCCTTCAGTTCTTTCATTATTAGTATAACCATATGAACCTGTGTAATGCTGTGTGTGGGCCCTTAGGGCCAGACATAACACATCGCCATCACCCCACGGTCCTGGCGGCCTCAAGACTCTGAGGCGCGAACACCTCCGACTAGCCCAGCAGGCCTCTCTGCAGCTCCAGAGGACGAAGACATCTCAACTAACAACAGCCAGGGAGGTAGCGCTGCACCGTTATGCCGACCCCGCAATATGCCCCGTCCGAGCCCTGCAGGCTTACGTTCAGTCCAGCACATGGAGTAATGACAAGTGACCCCTCTTCAAGTTTCGGGACGGTCGCCGGCTCACGCCAAATGACATCAATGCTATCCTTCACAAAGTGCTAGATCCAAGCATCAGCAGCCATTCCCTACGCGCCAGGGGAGCCACACACATGGCGGATCGAGGCGTCCCAGAGTATGCCCTGATGGCGGCAGGCCGCTGGTCCAGCGGGGCATGCAGCACGTACATCCGCAGGCCCGCAGGCATGCCACAGCACTACTCGAGCCCGGGTGTCGCAAGCCTCTCAGTACCTTTATTGGAGGAACGGGTGCTGCCGATGGGCGCCGCATGGTGCACGCATATCGGCACTATTGAACTATTCATGTGTACTAAGATTTAGTGTTCCGCTGCCATAGCAACCAATAGTACACGCAGCCGTTCCGACGGCGCACGAGCCCACGGGTTGCTTCCGCTGTCTTTGCCTCTCTGATACGTGATATGTGTACATCATAATTATTATGACCTCGTACTGAGTTACGCCATACTTGATTACCGATCACATGCTCATCATTATGCATGTTTGAATTAACGCTTGCGACACCCCACGGGCTCGTTTCTCTTGTGTGGCATGAGGGTTAACTGCTATAAAATAACCCCTGCGCATTAATATTCGCAACTTTCGCGAGAAGTGTTGTCCATGCCTCTTTTGGAACACGTGCTCTGTGTGCGCTGGGTCCGCGCGGGCGGTGTGCAGACCGCGCAGACTGCACAGGTTGTGGCGCAGCGCGTGTACGCATTCTTGTTTTCTGTTCCTTGCTTCTTCCTGAGACTCTCCTAGGAGTAAGACTAAAGTAATCAGTCCTCTGAGTGTGGTGCACGTGGGACGTACATGTGATCGTGAGAGTAATCGGAAGAGCCTATCGTCAGGGGGATAAGATTATGAGAACCCCTCCCCCCCCCCCTCCCCCCGACGACAATCGGCGCCCAACATGGGGCTCGAACACACGACCCTGAGATTAAGAGTCTCATGCTCTACCGACTAATATCCCCCTGACGATAGGCTCTTCCGATTACTCTCACGATCACATGTACGTCCCACGTGCACCACACTCAGAGGACTGATTACTTTAGTCTTACTCCTAGGAGAGTCTCAGGAAGAAGCAAGGAACAGAAAAACAAGAATGCATACAATGCACGCATGCGCGCTACGCCGCAACCTGTGCAGTCCGCGCGCGGTCCGCACACCGCCCGCACGGACCCAGCGCACACAGAGCACATGTTCCAAAAGAGGCACGGACAACAGAAGAGCGTAACGTGAATATTCATCAGCATGAAATCAAACTTCAATGGGTGTATGTAAACTATGCATGTGGTCACATTGCTGAGCAAACATTTTGCCATCGTAAACTCGCTGGTTCTGAGAAAAGGTCGCATGTCTGTGTATGATGGTCTTACCGGTAGGACCGGGTCTATGCAAGCTATCATCAAGTGTGTGGATTTGATGGAAATAAGGAGACGGCATCCGGTCATTTGAAAAGAAAAAGGAAATCGTCTTGACAACAACAGCATGTAGTTCACTGACCTGTTGGGTTTAGAGTCAAGTCATCAGTGAGACACACCAATCCTGCATCGTCCAGCACCTTCAAACTCTCCACACACAGGTCTGGAGTGTATTGAAAGCACAAATAGTCGTGGAGTCAATCACAACCTTCTGGTTATGATCCAAGGCGACATGGCTGGAAACCTAACACCGCCTAATACATATCACTTTTCTAGAAATGCAAAGTATGATCTTGCGACCTAGCAACTTGGGCGGTGGTGGTGAAAATTCTCATTTTCTCAAGGCAGAATATTTCCTGACGACAAACACTCGCTGACCATGAAACGAGAACACAATTCAACTTGTGTTGGTGAACTTGACTGGTGTAAAATTACTCCAGAATATATCGGGTTCTCTAAGGATTCGCAAGCTCCATTGCAGCCATAACGCTATACACATTACTCCACTCAGTCCAAACAAGAACACATACCGGTAGTCTTTTTGCTGAAAAGTCTCTCCAGATTCATCAATGGCCATCCACAGTTACTAAACATACTCTATTATGCCTTTCCATGCCCATGCCGTTCAAATACATACACTTTTCCGGGGCAAGAGGAAGAATAAACAGCGTCTGACTCCATCCTTAGTATTCCTTACTCTGACTTACCGAGCAGCTTCTTCTCCACCATATCCAGTTCCATGTTTTTAGGAATACCTGTCCAGAAAAGGTGCAGCAGAGAGGAGAAAGCCTGAAAAATGAAGTTGTGAATCGCTTTTGATATTTCCCGATAAGTTCTTCTCCTGAGATTAGTCAGGATATGGCTTCTAATGTGCAGCTGTTTGTCCAGAGCTGTGCGACATGTGCTCAGTTGGCCTCCACGAATCTGGTGCACAGTGCCCCACTGCAGTCCATGGCTGCTGGTTTTCCTTTTGAGTTTGGTGCCTTGGATGTTGTTGTTCTACTACAACTGATGCCGATTGCAAAAAGGTGTGTCCTGTGATTGTAGATTACTTTACTCGCTGGGCTGATGCCCTTGTCATCTATCACTGCTGAGGCTGTTCCAATGGCATTAAATTTAATAAATGTTCATGGTTGGATGTCCTCTTAAAATTTACTGGCCGCTACGGATCCCGTTCTTGCTCCTTCTCTGGTTCCTCGTCGGTCTGACCATGGCTGCACTGCTCCTGCTCGACCAGCTGGCTATGTCCTGGACTGATCTTACTATTGATTGTTGTTGGGGGGGGGGGGGGGGGTCCGTCTTTCGTTCGTTCCTATGCGCTTGAACTTTGCTATACAAACACACAACTGTTTTTTTATAGTATTTCAGATTCCGGCTCTTTACATGTAAGGAATTATTCGGAATGTCCATCGGCTACAGAAAGCAAACACGCCAGCTGTTCTTTCTTCTTCTCATACAACTCATAAAAGCTACATGTACAAGACATTTAATAACGATAGAAATTTTTACGATACTTCTCCAGACGTTTCGTTGTTCTGAACAACATCTTCTTTATCCACTGACGATGTTGTTCAGAACAACGAAACGTCTGGAGAAGTATCGTAAAAATTTCTATCGTTATTAAATGTTATCAAATATACCACTCTTTGGTCTAGAAAGAATACTTTTTGATATTACAATGAGAGTGAATAATCAACGGCTTGTCCACCAACTCTTTGTACAAGACAGTCTTCTGAGAGTGCTTACGGGAAATACATCAGCAAGAGCAGCTAGCACGTGCATGTGTGCACAGGGTTGACTGAGAAGGGAACATAAAACATAAAAATAAGAAAACTTACCCCCCCCCCCCTTTTAGGCCTTGGAACATACTGGAGCTGCATGCAACCATTGCAGAGCTACAGGCACTATAAAATTCCTGCTGTTGGACACCTACCGTAATGGGTGGGATTTTTCTGTATCCGGATGTACAGGAACGTCGACTTGATCCACTGCAGTGCAATGTTGATGTCGGTGATTGTGGCCAGGACGACTTCAGCATTGATGTGTTCCACCATGCTGTGATGGAGACTGCCAGATGAGGAAGACAATAGCCAAGGAATTCACCATCAGCATTGTTGTGTCCCTCAGTCAAGTCATATTATTATGACTTCTCACGAGCATGCGCACTAGAGATGCATGCTCGTGTGAAGTTGGTTTTGGGATGTTCGGAGGCAGTCTTCTCTTGCTGCAGCTGAGTCTGGTTGAAGATAATTACATTCCGAGTTCAGAGCAGTTCAGAGTGAGCCAGTTACGTGTGTGTATAAACTGCATGATTAGAGCATTGTATGGTCTAGGCAGGGACCATACAAATGGCGACGAATACTTACTTGCCCTACGCCGCCACCATCGAGCCTTTCGACGGGGGTGATTTCAAAGACTATCGCGAACGCGTTGAATTTTTCTTCTGTGCCAATAGTATTGGTGTCGTGGCGTCCAATGCCTCTTCTGGTGAAAAGAGAGCAGCGGAGAAGAGAATGACAGCGCATCTAATTTCCCTGCTCTCTAAGACGGTCTACTCAACCTTGAAATCCCTGATCCTACCTGACGAGATCGCGTCAAAGAAGTATGACGAGCTTTGTGCTGTACTGGAGAAATACTACAAAAAGAACACTACCCCAACCACCGCCGCTTTTCAGTTTCGCCAAGTCTCCCAAGCTCCGGGTGAAACTACAGTCGATTTTGCTAATAAACTCAAGCGTGCTGCTGTCGATTGTCAATTTGGCTCCCATCGTGACCGAGCCCTCACGGACCAGTTTATTTCGGGCATGGCAAGCTCGACGATACGACGGAAATTGTTACTCTCCAAGGAGTCCGATATTGACACGTTTGAGAAAGTCATCGACCTGGCTAGCAAGGAGGAACTGGCCATTTCCTACTCAAAACAATTCACTGCATCCTCTGCTGCTTCTGCGCCGATCGGGTCTTCCACGGACATTCCCGTACACATGACGAAGGAACGTCGATCCACCAAGCAGCCGATGGCGTCCGGAAAGCGTTGTTTTCGCTGCGGGTCGGATATGCACCTGGCAAACAAGTGTCGACATAAGGACGCCGAGTGCCGGTACTGCCACAAACGGGGGCATCTGGAGAAGGTTTGTCGTACTAAACTGCAGAGAGACAAGCGTGACTGTCACCATGTCATGGGTGAGGATCTTTCTACCTCCGACTCTGACTGTGAAGACGCAGGTGAGAGCGTTCCAATGTATACTGTACGTGATACTACAGGCAGCGTACCCCCGTTTGCTGTGGATGTTGTAATCAATGAGGTACCCATCCCTATTCGCATGGAAGTTGATACTGGCAGTGGTGTGTCCATACTAAATAAACGGGATTTCGAGAAGCTGGGTGGGGTTCTGTCTACCTTACCTAAATCCACCGTACTGTTGAGGGGTTTCTCTGATAAGCCTATTACCTGCCTGGGCGAGCTTGAAATGAATGTCACCTTGAATGGTACGACAGCGCCCGTTAAGCTCAGAGTTGTAGATGTCTCGGGACCATCCCTTTTGGGAAGGGACATGCTACAACTGTTTCAATTGCCATGGAATGAAATCTTCTCTGTCAAAACTAGAATTGATGAAACCGTGGCACAAATTCAACTGCGTGAGGAAATTATGGCCCAATTTCCAGATCTGTTTGATTCTACCTCAATGGGCAAACTAAACACAATGAAGGTCAACCTGCGTGTTGACGACGCACACCCGGTTTTCCTCAAGCCTCGCAAAGTCCCATTTGCAATTACTGAGAAATACGATGAGGCTCTTGATCAACTCGAGCGCGATGGCATTCTCGAGAAAGTTGAATATTCACAATGGGCAACGCCAACTGTTCCGGTCAAAAAGCCGGATGGCTCGATTCGCATTTGTGCGGATTACTCGCGCACTCTGAATGCACATTCACCGCTGGAAAGCTATCCGCTACCTACAATCGCTGAGATCCGCGCTAAATTGTCAGGCGGTACGAAATTCACCAAAATCGATCTCAAGCAGGCGTATCACCAGCTCGAGCTCGATGAATCATGCCGAAAGTACACCACTATCAATACTCACCGTGGTTTGTTTGAATATGTGCGCTTACCGTTCGGTGTACACTCGGCTGTTGCCATTTTTCAGCGCACCATGGAGACTGTGCTGGCTGGCATCGATGGATGCATTGTATACATCGATGACATTGTGGTTACGGGCAAAACACCTGACGAGCATCGAGCGAACCTTGTGAAAGTTCTCCAGCGCCTGCAAGAAGTCGGCATGAAACTAAAACTCGAGAAGTTTGAAGTCATGCTTGACAGCATCTCCTACTTGGGGCACACATTCTCAGCGGAGGGTGTATCGCCATCAGCCGAGCGCACTACAGCCATGAAAGACGCAAAACCTCCAACTACTGTGAGTGAACTGCAATCGTTCATCGGTTCTGCGAACTACATCAGAGCATTCATTCCGAATTTTGCCACCATCATGGCACCGTTGTACGCCTTACTCAAAAAAGATGCTGTGTGGAAGTGGGAGTCTAGTGAGAGCAACGCGTTTGACGCAATCAGATGTGCACTCTGCGCCACTGAAACGTTGGCTTTCTACTCCACTACGAAGGACATCAAGGTCCAAGTTGACGCCTCAGGCGTAGGTCTAGGAGCGGTGCTATTGCAAGAAGAGCGACCTGGTCATTTCCGTCCCATTGCATATGCCTCGCGTGTTTTGACCAAGGCGGAAAAGAACTACTCTAACATCGAGCGAGAGGCGCTTGCCGTGGTGTTCGGAGCTACTACTTTCCGCCAGTACCTTCTCGGTCGCAAGTTCATTTTCGAAACAGACCACCAGCCGCTTGTTAAACTGCTTGGGTGTACAGACGGCGTTCCGTACTTGGTGTCACCGAGACTCAAGAAATGGAAGTTGGCCCTAGCGGCATACGACTACTCTATCAAGCACATCCCAGGGCGCCAAAACCCATTCGCTGATTTCATGTCGCGCCAACCTGGTCCTGGCGCTCCCTGCTCCGACGAGGTAGCTGATGAACAGGTACTATTCATTGAAAGCGAAGTCATTGATGCGGACACAGTTGCTACCGAAACGCAACGGGATCCTATACTGAAGACAGTTTGGCACCATGTACTGAATGGGTGGCCGGAAACCATTGATCAAACTCTACAGCCGTACTTTGCGAAGCGCTGGGAGTTGTCTGTGTCTGACAATATCCTTCTTTGGAACGATCGTGTCATTGTTCCAGAATCATTACGTGAGTTCTTGCTGAACGATCTTCACTATGAACACACAGGTGTAGTTCGTATGAAACGCTTGGCACGTCGCTACATGTGGTGGCCTCGTATCGACAGAGATTTGGAGCAGGTTTGCGCTCAGTGTCCGGAATGCCAAGCTGAAGCACGCCTGCCAGCGAAGGAGTTTGGTAGCTGGTCATGGCCGACGGGACCTTGGCAACGTTTACATATTGATTACGCCGGTCCTTTCATGGGCAAGATGTTTCTTGTCATTGTTGATTCATATTCTCGATTTCTGGATATTGTTCCTATGGACCGTGCAACGTCCGCTACTACTATCGCTGCTTTACGCCGTGTCTTCGCCTTGTTTGGCCTACCACATCACATCGTATCGGACAACGGCTCACAATTCACGAGTGAAGAATTTCAATCATTCCTACACAAGAATGGCATTCGACACACTTGTTCCGCTCCTGGACATCCGGCAACCAACGGGTTAGCAGAACGCTATGTTGGGGTTTTCAAGTCAAAATTGAAAGCCATGGGTACGCAGGGTGACCTACACGCTACGCTACAACGCTTCCTCCTGTCACATCGTACAACCCCTTCAGCAAACAACAAGTCACCAGCTGAGATGCTTATGATGCGTCAACCACGTACCCGTTTTGACACGCTAAAACAGACCGCCAAACCGTCTGTTGACTCTTACGAACGCAACATGAACAAGACCCCAGAATTCCAACCAGGCGACGCTGTGTTCACTCTAAATTTTGGCTCTTATGGTTCAAAGTGGGTCCCAGGTCGCATCGTGTCAGTCATCAGTCCAGTCAACTACCAAGTTCAAGTTCAGGATGCTTTGTGGAAGCGTCATCGCAACCAGTTGAGAGCACGTTCAGTTCCTTTGTCTGAGTTTGTGAGGGAGGATGTGGCTGAAGCTCCCCCTAAATCGACGCATCAGGCTCCATCGTCATCCGCTGATACTGGTCCCAGTGTTTCTTCTACCGGTACAGTTTCAAGTTCAAGTCCTACTACCGCTGAGAAACAACCGTCAAGTCAGTCAACAGTCAGCCCTACACCAACAACCACGACAATACCTACGGATAGTGAGTCTGAGTCTAGAATGCCAACACCATCGACACCTGGTCAGAACACTAGTACGACCCGGTCCGGCCGCCAGGTTGTCATACCTGAACGGTACCGCACTCAAGCCAAGTAGTGGTTTCCAGTTACTGCAGTGGTCATGAACTGTATTATAATGTGTATACAAACCTTGTTTCTGTAAATAGTTCAAATAATTATAGGTATTAGCCGTCATAAATACATGAATAGTTACTATGTCAGCCATGGGTATCGGTTATAATTCTATAGCGAATGATGACATAATTGGTTGCAGATCAGACACTCGCATAGTAGCCATCCATACGTATTTGAACCACTCTTATTACTGTTTTCCATGTTCGTCTTTTTCTAGTGGTGGGGGAATTGTTGTGTCCCTCAGTCAAGTCATATTATTATGACTTCTCACGAGCATGCGCACTAGAGATGCATGCTCGTGTGAAGTTGGTTTTGGGATGTTCGGAGGCAGTCTTCTCTTGCTGCAGCTGAGTCTGGTTGAAGATAATTACATTCCGAGTTCAGAGCAGTTCAGAGTGAGCCAGTTACGTGTGTGTATAAACTGCATGATTAGAGCATTGTATGGTCTAGGCAGGGACCATACAAGCATCATGCTTATTACTTAGGGGGGGGGGGGGGGGGGGGCAGATAATGCGCAAGGCAAAAACCCATATCACTCTAATTTACAATACCATCATCCATCCCGTTTCTAGGTTTGCTAGCTCATTTTCATTACCATGGACGGCGCAGTGCCTACATCTCTAACTGTTTTGTGTGACATTGTCTGCTTTCCAGCTTGACTATTGAGTCCCAGGAGTGTTGTCTCATTCATAAGCATACTTGTAGACAATGGTTTTATGACAGAAATACTAAAGTGCACAAGCGAGGACTTAAAAATGTCAGCACCATAGCATCACAACGTACCTGCTTTCGATCATCTGCGTACCGCTCACAAGTGTTTCATACTTTTTCTAGATGAACACAGCCCACGCCAAGCCAGCAATCGCCACATTTACGACCGACACGGAGACAAAGGCAATCTGACCCACATTCAATGCAACATCCGTGTAGCAACCTATAATGGCAATAACAACAGTCAGTGCCAAGTTTCCAACCCGGAGTCGGCCCAGAAAGAAAATCCCGACTCGAGCATCAATGCAGCACAAGACGGAAGTCAGAGCAGAAGCTGCTGTTCGGCAATGTCACCTACCCTGGTTTCATGTCGCGTCATGATGACAGCAGTGGCAGATGTATCAAACTGAAATGAAGAAAGAATGGCACATTGCATGCAGAAACCAACCATGTGTTAGGAGGATGAAGTGACACTCCATGCAAACAACGTGAAGCGATACGAAATGACAAAGTGCACAAGCGACATGAAACGACACATACCTATACGAAGGAAGAAGGTAGAAGATGAATCACCGATATAGTGTGTTATTCTGTTGGCTATAACACTCTGTCAAACTTATGATTATCAAAAAAGTTTAGTTTGCGTTCCCTGACTAGATTTCTTCAGCATTTTCTGGAGCCTCACAAGACGCCCAAATTCGCTCATTTTAACGTAAATTTTCAAAATTTCTCCCGGAGAGATCCCGGCACCCCCCCCCCCCCCTCTAAGTTTGGCCAGACCATGCCAAAACTCTTTCCTCCGGGCCTGGTAACGTACCTCCAAGGAACATCATTATAGCCAAGGAACTCCTATCCGAGGTAAAATGACTGGAAAAGGATATCTGGGTCTTCAAAGAAAGTACTTTATATGCTATACAAAGTGGACAGTATGTTATCTCCAGAGTGTTTTGTACTGACGTCCCACTGTACTAAAATTCTGACATGTAACGTTATACTCTCCATACCTGAGGTCGACCAGCACGGCCAATCATTTGCACCACCTGCACTTCGGAGTACTCGCGAAATCCACCGCAGACATACTGCTGCGTTGACTTGACCACTACCAAGTGAGCCGGAAGATTCACCTGCAGACAAGGATAAAGATTTCTCACCAGGACATCCACTGGCAGATACTTCTGCTACAAGAATACAGTAGCAGAGCCTGTCCTAGCTGGCTGCCTCAGGATCAAAGGAAGTCTGTATCACAGAATCTTCCAAGTTACTGGGAAATATGCTACAACTGTAATGGGTATGACATGCCATTCTTGTCAGTAGGCCTCTCTGGCCCCAGATTGAAGTGTTGTCCGTGACCTCTGCGAGATCGATCCTCTTTTTGGCGCATGTGCTGTGTGCGTTGGGTCCGCGCGGGCGGCGTGCGAACCGCGCGCGGACTGCGCAGGTTGCGCCGCAGAGCACATGCGCCCTTTATTTATGTGTACGCATATTCTTCCCAAGGGCCTTCTTCTTGAGACTCTCCGCAAGACAACTAACCTGCCCTATGGCACAGGCATGCACAGTAAAAAATCAAGATGTGACTACATATATCTGTTGTACATGCGGCTGCGTTTGCACCTCTTCGCTGTACATGCGGCTGCGGGTGTAGCTCTTTGTCGTACATGCTGCTGAGTTTGTGTCTCTTTGTTGTACATGCTGCTGAACCCTGGTACAGTCGTCCCTCTCTAATCCGGCACCTTTTGCTACGGCGTTTTCTGCTGGATTAACGAGGGTGCTGGATTAAGAAATCCTGCCCTCTGACCCGGCCCTACCCAATTGCATGCATGTATCATATGTACGTCAAAACGCAGGGTTTTTCCGTGTCGACCCAAGTATTTGGTGCACGGCTTTATATTCTCAATTGTTCTCCGGGAATATACACAGTGATAAAGTGATCAAGTAAAACAGAGAACACGTTCACATGTACTCTTGCACACACACGCACACACACACACACCTGAAAATTGGCAGGACACTACTCCTTGCTAAAATAAGAAAGTATGGTTGACTGCCGTTGTCTCCTGGACAACATTGACCAGACTGGCCTAGCCTGGCCTGGCAAGGAGTGCACCTGTACGGTACGCGATTTACGACAGCCGGATTATGAAATCAAACTACGTGCAGTTTGAGCGATTCGTTTCAAAAAGTCACTGCCGGAGGCGGAATTCAAGTGCCGGATTAAGATGTAGGAATTGAACGAAAAAAAATCGGTTTTGTCAGAAAGTGCGCCGGTTGGCAAGGGTTCCGGATAAACAAGTGCCGGATTAGAGAGGGACGACTGTACACGCTGCTGCGCTGTCTTTGACTCCTGTGTACATGCGGCTGCACCGTCTTCTGTCCCCGTTGTATACACACTTTCTCGTCTTGTCCCCGTTGTACGCCTTCAAAATAGATTCCGTTGTCTCGTCTTATCTCGGTGTCAGTTGTCTGATGGGAGTGAGGAGAACAGTTCGTCCCAATGACATATCTGCCTGCAGGGTGCCTGGTTACAGGGGTGCCTGGTTAAAGGGGTACCCAGATGAGGAAGGTCCAGATAAAAGAGGTTCCAGTGTCCTCTCTGTTTGTCTGTCTGTATCTCTCTTTCTACCTCTGCCTCTTCCTCCCTCTCTCTTTCTGTCTCTGTCCCTGCCTCTGTCTCTCTGCGCCTCTTTCAGTCTCTTACTCGCTCCATCTGGAGATCACTGACAAGAATTTTGCTTCATAAAGTAAAGGCATATTACATTCTCAGGAACAAAGGACAGCATCTTACCCCCATAGCCAAGGTGCTTGTTGCAACTGCAGAGACAAGATGACAAACACAATCGAACAACCAAGGACTCAAATTAAATGTTGCATGTGTATATTACATGTCATCTTGTTTCGCATAGTGATGGACTGAGGCTACATGTAGCTGACAGCCTACTGTGACAAAGAACAAACTCAACACCCCTGCACAACGCAGAGCTAGGAGAAGAACCAGAAAGCAAAGCTCCAACATTAATATCGAGGCAAGTAAAGCCAAGATTGCACGTAAGCAATGGCCATCTGATAGCAGTTGTCTTACTCAAGACTGGAAGATCTCCACTGGCAAACAACGATTCAATTGCCGTTCTATCTGTGTGATCCAGGCCAGCATGATGGAAAGCAACGCCGCATGTTACAGCATCTGCCAAACACACGCACACAACAGAGGACAAGCAAAACATGAAACACACCGTTGA
>NC_088647.1:4922374-4977374 GCF_964019385.1 Sycon ciliatum | reverse complement strand
ATGTTTGTGACTTGGCTCGTCTTATTCAGACTGTCGGAATCGCTGTTTTCTGTGTTCAAACATTGGTGCGACTCTTCCTGCGCAGTGTCTACTTGTTAACTGAAGCCGTGGTGGTCTCGGAATTTGTCGGAGCTCTCTTCCGCACCAAGCAAATTCATCGCGCTCCGCACTATTCCGCCCCAGAGCGCATATCGTTTTTCTGGAGTTTGTGCCGTCCCACATCGTTCGCGTGGGCATTTATCAAGACTGCAAGCTCGGGTATAAGAATTCTGGTATCTCTCCTGAATACGAATTGCTGAAGTTGACGATGGCAAGAACAAATTGTTCTCAAATTCCTAAAATGCGCTACTTGTGGTGCATGTTGCTGCGAAGGTAGCAGGTCTGAAAACACCAACAAAATCAGCGAAGCGCTTGCCAAGGAAAGAAGGTGCGGAACTGCTTACTCTCTCCTGCTGGAAGGTCGTTACAGTTTACTTGAAAAATGCTAGCTTGCTGCATCGCCTGCCACCTGGAGGCATGGATCGCTTGAAAACGAAGTTTCTTGACCTGAATTTGAACGCATGTCTTCTTCAGCGTATTGTTGAGTGCTGAAGGGTCTGCCTCAAACTCTGATGAAGACGTCGACCTTAGCTGCAAGTGCAGCGAAGCGGGAGGCCAAAAACTAGTGGTGAAACGAATATCAAAACCCAGTAGCCGAATATTCTCCGGCTTACGAACGAATATTCTTTCGTTAACACGGATGACATCACATGCCCTCCTCTCAGTCATTTTATTGGATATTGTCACTATTATTAGGCATGACGAACGAAGGCATATATTTCTCCATCATTTCTAGGTCATTTTTCACAAAAATCCCCAGCTGAAGTGCCTTTCACAGGCTCAAAAAACAGCTTGAGCTTGAGACGTGATTTTCGTTCGAGCGCCATACCTCCCCTCCAGGACCTCGGATTGCGTTCGGGTGGCTTCTAAACAACAGCTGAGAGTTTGCTAATGCCGATAGATCTTTCAATGAAGCGATTCGGTCAAGTATTCACGAAGTTACGAAAGTTTGAAGTCGCCCGGTTGATTCTGCATACCGGGTTAACGAATATTCGCCATGAGAAATATCGTTCGAATGTGTCAAACCGAACGAATATTCGAACATTCGGTATATTCGTTTCACCACTACCAAAAACTAAAGCTTGGTCTGTCGACAATGCTCTGCCTCAATGTATAGCTGATTTCTTTGCCCGTCGAGTGGACAAAATTAATTCGAAAAATCGCTCTGGGAAGCAACAATATTAATGACGCGGAGGAAGTACAAAGCAAAATATTGCCGTCCACCGATTTTCTAGGCTCCAGGTGTGAATCCATCGGTGGTGGTGGGAGAACACATTGCTGATTTACATGACGTGACAGGCCATTGCCGCCTATAGAGTATAGTGCCTGTGAGGCCCAGCATGGGTTTTAAGCATGAGTTGAGCGCAAGTTGGGCGCCATTTTTACAGGTAATGCACAGCTAGATTCTGACATGCATAATTCTGGAGGGTAAATTACAACGCTCCGATCGATGTCTGGATGATGAATAACAATTGAATATTCTGGTCAATGTCATGATGAGTGACTGCAGGGCGACAGATCAAACATGCTTACGGGTGTGGTGATAATGACATGGTCACGCTGCAGCTCCTGGAAATCATCCGTGCCCGTGTCTCCAGTCAGCTCCTTGCACACTAGGCCATAGCGAGAGAACTTTTCACTCCAGTCCTTCCAGCGCTCGGCACACAGAGCTTTGATCGGCGACACTGGTGAAGAGAAGAACAATCACAGTCAAGCAGTATAAAAAAATAAACAAACACAATAAACAATACAGCTGCAGGGAGCAAGAGGAATTGGCCCCAGTTCTGAGATTCATGCTCTAAGTGATCATCAGGGGCAACTTCGATTGCAATCCAGATGTAATGTACTTCTGTACTTCGTATCTGTAAGTCACGTATTTCTTTCCCCAGGAATGAGTTTGCGAATGATTGAGAGTAGACTGTACGTGAAAACCATGTGGATACATACCAACCCAATCCTATCCTAACCATAGACACCGCACGCATGGACACACACACACACACCACACACACACACACACACCACACACACACACACACACACACACACACACACACACACACACATATACATAGTACATACACACACACACACACACATACGCACACATACGCACATACACACACACACACACACACACATGTGCACACACACACACACACACACACACACACACATACATATACACGCACGCACGCACACCACCACCACTACATACCATATACAATTTTGTACGGGAAAGTTCCGGCTTGCTGCCCGCACTGCATCAGTAGGCGAATGATGGCCAGCTCAAAGACTACAGTCTTACCGGATCCAGTTGGTGCACACACTACAATAGGTCTATTAGTATACATAGTCTGCAAGAGATTAGAGATACAATGAAAACACAAACATACAGTACTGTAAGACATGCAAACTGACAACAGAAGTCAGCGAGGCAAACAGAATCAGGAAAGCTGCAGGTTTCCGTGCATTCACTGCCGATAGTTTGGGGCGACAACTGTATAACTGATCTCCCAAACAGCTCCCAAATTGACACACTACTGCAGTCTCAAAGATAAAACATTCCACAGAATAAGCCAGCAGCATCTTAAATTGGTCCATCACACAAATCAGCACTCACGTCATCGAAGACTTGTGACTGGACGATATTGAAGCGTGGCAAGCCATTGAACACTGGTCGGTAGGACTCAGCTAAAGTTCGCTTGCAGTCAAGGAATATGCAAACCGATCTATTAAAGTGGAGGGGTGCTGTACATTTTAGGATATACATGTAACTGTTCGGCTTGCCAAAGCATTTCTGGTACAGTAAAACCTGGTGTAAGCGACCTCTGGGTTTAGCGACCACCTGCTCTTATCGACTGTCTTTCCATGCACCGACAGTTCTACACAGACATTGTGGGACCTGGTTGTAAAGACCACCTGGCTTTAACGACCGCTTTTGCTTGCACCGTGGTGTGGTCGCTTAAACCAGGTTTTACTGTATATTACAAATACTAGTATTGAGCACTGATGTGACGATCACTAACATGAGTTCCACATCCAACATCACCAGTATTACCACAAAACAACACCACACACACACAGAAAACGAATTAATGCAGCAGTTAGTGGACAGGATACGGATTTCAGAGATGTTTCTGAGCCTGACTTGGTTGTTGCCATCTGGTCCAGGAGTAACTGGGCAAGGTCACGGAATGACAGGACAAAGCATGAACCTAAAGACAAAGACAAAGGTGAGTTTATCAGAGGCTTGAGCTGGTACTAGTGGCTTGGGCAGCGACCAAACAGAGATGTAGCTCGCACATCTGTGGTGTGGTGACCATGTACCGCCGGCAACCTCATAGCCGTCGGTTTGCCTATTTTGACTACGTAGAACCTATGACGGCCAGTTGCTGGTGTGGTGACCGGACTACACTGACTACACGCGTGCTACGTACCTGCCAAATATCGGCATTTGCATTGAGAAGCTGTTCCTTGCCGACTACTTAGTTGCAATGCTTGATTGCTGTACGATAACATGGCCTAAATCATAACACCAATATCAATGCTTCATAGTGGAGTATATCTGTGAAGACAGTACTGTTACATTAGGACGGATATGGATTAAAAAGCATTGAATGATAATTCAGGTCCTGCACCTACCTGGCAGTATAATGTCTGCACTTGGCGTCGGTGGAAGGAGAGAAATTCCGGACAGTCTTTGCACCGCACTACTGCTGGCGCTGCTGCCGGCCTTCATATCTGATCATACCAGCCACATGCGCACACCCAAACACACAGACACAATAACACACAACCACACACACAACCACACACACACACACACACACACACACACACACACACACACACACACACACACACACACACACACACACATGCACACACACACACACACACGCACGCGCGCGCGCGCGCACACACACACACACAAGCACACAGAAGCACAATTTCCTTTGGCTCCAACGACCTTTACAAAGAAATCTATCAAGCAGATACCCAGAGTTCAGTCTGTACGGCAACGAGACAGAAATTGTTCATAGGCAACTCAAGTCTCACATTTTCATGACTATAAGGAAATGTTGATTGTATTCACTTTCCATTCTGATCAGGACAAATCACCCACCATTCTTTACACACAGCAAGGAGAAAGGAGAACAATGCATTGGGACCCAATGAATTTGATCTCCACCCATGATCATCAGGCAACTAGTGGATCGAGGCAGGTCACCCAAACATAACGGGGAGAGAGGCGAGGAGACAACCGCTCTTGGAATTTAGCGCAGACTGTGCAACACACATCAGGCAGTAATGCTATGGAGGCCACACGCCGCACCATTTCTCACACAAAAGTGAGCGCCAACCCCAGCGCTGTATTTGCCCCGATCGCTAAAAGTGTCTTGAAGGGAGCCGAACTGGAAAATCCTGGAGCAACAAATGCAGCACTGCTGGAGTATGCGCTAAAACTACGCGAGTAACAAACAAGACTAGGGTAATCCCTTGAAAATTGGCCTGAACACCTCTCATACTGGTGTTTCACGATGTGCAAACTTTCAGAGAAATCGACCGGGGAGAACGTGGTGAGCTCGTGGGTCCTCCTGTATCGCGTATGATTTGAATGGTCGCGGGGACAGAAGAACAGTAATTTTACGACTCCCAGCGGTGCAAACAGACCGCGGCCATGTTTTCTCTGTCGGCCGCGATCACGTTCAAAAAATCGATGACGCAATGCATGCGCAGAGGCCTGCGCAGTGCGTTCGCTGACATCCCTACCTTGACAAGAGACACACAGTGTGACGACAAAAATATTTTTTACGTGACCTTGGGGACAGTTTTACAAAGATAGAACTTGTCACAATAATTACTATCCTTGCTGTGCGACCTACCTCTGCCTTTCATACCTGCACTTGGCTAACAGCTCGCACCTCCGGTTAATGTTCACACGCCTGTCTGCCTGCATAATTTCCAACTTCTCTCTGAGGCACAGAGGACAGCGTTTAATGGTGTTGGTGTAGGCTGGGGCCTGGGTGATGACTGACCAGCCAATCTGTCCCTCCAGGAAATCGCGATCCCACGGACGCAACAAATTTCGCGATTTTGGCCCAAACCCGCGATTTTCTGAAAAATCCGCGATTTCCCGCGTTTTTTTGTTGTTTTCTGCACTTCTTTTGACATTTTTCTGCACTTTTCACGCAGTATACAGTGCTTTCCATGATCCTGCTCGTAGGTTATTTCCACAGTACGCAAATAGCGATTCTAAGGATACAACAAATTTCGTGATTTGGCCCAAATCCGCAATTTTCTGCCTATAATTCCGCGAGTTCCTGGCAAGTTCCGCACTTTTCGCCGCATTTTTTGTTGTTTTCTGTCGCAATTTCTTGCGCAAGTTTTCGAGGATTTTTTCCGCAAATTCCCGCAGGGACAGGCCAATACTGCACTCGCTATTCTTACGCTTCAAGTTTCAGACACACCTTGACAATTCTGTGGTCCTCTCTAATCGCATTGATATGGGAAAACACAAAAAGGGGTATTGTCAACAATGCCTTTTTGGGGCAGGGCCATGTACCGTATTTTCCGGAGTGTATGCCCCCCCCCATTTTTGCCATGAAGTACAGACACCTACCCTATTTGTCACGCAACGAGCGGTGGACAAAGTGAAAGGACTTCTTGCATGTGATTTTGTTGTACTTTGTGACAGTCGAACTGTCTCAGTGTTACTAGTTAATCGTTAGCTTACTAGTTTGCTGTTTGAATCTGCGTTTGGTTTATTCATTGTTTATTTGACACGTCTTTTCTGTGTCTTTTGTTTGGTTGACGTCATGAGGTCCCAT
This sequence comes from Sycon ciliatum, assembly GCF_964019385.1. Taxonomy (NCBI): domain Eukaryota; kingdom Metazoa; phylum Porifera; class Calcarea; order Leucosolenida; family Sycettidae; genus Sycon; species Sycon ciliatum. The sequence goes on along the minus strand of NC_088647.1, from coordinate 4,971,441 downwards.
GGCTACGCGGACTGTACTCAGTCGCGGATCCTTCTGCAGAGCTGGCTACTTTTTCGGTTGCTTTTGGATTCCTTAATTGATGCATGTAGATTAGTGTAGATTAGTGTAGTACGTTGGCGTCGTTTGCGTCGTTTGCGCTGCTGTGGGTGCTTTGTAGGCGCACGTGTATGTGCACGTTCTGCTGAGGAGAGCGTTTTGGCTTTCGCTTGCGCTACTTGTTTCTTCGATATTTTCCTTTTCTAGTTAGTTGTTGTTCCTGCCGTGATGGATATTGTTCCTGTATCCTGTAAATATCCCAAACTGAGTTGTGTGAGCTTGTTGTCGGTTGGATCAAATTATGGCGATCACGCCAGGATAGATACGCTGTTTGGATCCAGTGGCGCTGACAGGAAGTGGCCACGATGCTCAAGGAGAGAACCAGTGAGGGCGCAGGATACTCGGCAGAGTCCGCGGGGGGACTGCTGTTGGAGGAGCGGTTGCTGCGAGTTGGTAAGGCCCTGGGTTTCGAGGGGAGCCGACTCGCGCAGTACGTGGAAAGAAAGGTGAAGGAGGTCAACGCTCAAAGGGAGCAGGCTATCCTATGGGAGGAGGCGTGTGCTCAACGGGGGCATGCGTTCCGAGCGGCCGGAGCGGAGTTGCGAGGGGAGCGCTCTGCGGCGGAGGCTGCGTCTACTTGTGGACTAGTAGACAGCAGTGCTGTGGGGGTAATGACAGTCCCAAGTACAAGTACCAGGATTACGTTTCCAAGGTACAAGGAAACAACGGTTGTGTTTGACCAAGAGGCGCGTGGACGACGAGCGTCAGTGGAGAATCGGTCCGTCGCTCCAACAACCCAGCACAGTGGACAGTGCGTTGGAGTGTCAGCCATGGATACGGCTGAGGTGGAGACGGAAATGAAGGTTGTCAATGGCAACAGCGCATTGGGCACAGAAGCCGGATGCACTGTGTCCTGTATCGAGGCAAAAATGGAACGGCGGTGGCAGATGAAGGAGCCACCACGTGTAGCGAACAATACGCGTGAGAACCCAGCAAAGCGGTTTGAAACGCAGTGCCTAGTTGTTTCACGGAGGAAGGCTAACCAACGACCGCCAGAAAGTGATGTGCCGGAAGCCATCAAGTTGATGAAAAGATGGAATGTCAGTCGCAGGATGCAGCGCCTGGGTAACGTGCTCAGGGAAGAGTACAGCGACGATGATCAGCGGTGTTTGGCACGCAGTCGTATTCATTGTGGCGTGCGGAATACCAGAGTCGATTGTGTTGTTCGTGCATTCGTTTGTTTAGGATTGTGATCCCCAGGAAGTCCTTTGGTGGGGAGTGATGTCACGCAACGAACGGTGGACAAAGTGAAAGGACTTCTTGCATGTGATTTTGTTGTACTTTGTGACAGTCGAATTGTCTCAGTGTTACTAGTTAATCGTTAGCTTACTAGTTTGCTGTTTGAATCTGCGTTTGGTTTATTTATTGTTTATTTGACACGTCTTTTCTGTGTCTTTTGTTAGGTTGACGTCATGAGGTCCCATGGCTACGCGGACTGTACTCAGTCGCGGATCCTTCTGCAGAGCTGGCTACTTTTTCGGTTGCTTTTGGATTCCTTATTTGATGCATGTAGATAAGTGTAGATAAGTGTAGTACGTTGGCGTCGTTTGCGTCGTTTGCGCTGCTGTGGGTGCTTTGTAGGCGCACGTGTATGTGCACGTTCTGCTGAGGAGAGCGTTTTGGCTTTCGCTTGCGCTACTTGTTTCTTCGATATTTTCCTTTTCTAGTTAGTTGTTGTTCCTGCCGTGATGGACGGATAGCGTTCTTTCTCTCTTGTTTCACCTGACAACTGACAACTGACGGACAAACCAGTGAACAGTCAAGTCGTCGGAAAGCAAATGTGACAAAGGAGTCTCTCTTTTCTCTTGCTCTCTCTCTAAAGCAAGATTTGGAAAGCACGCGTGGGAGAGTGGCGCGCGCTGCGCATGCGCATGTATAGCAATGACATCATAATCAGATGCATGATCATCAGACTAAGTATGAGTGGTAGATGTTCCACGTTCGTTAACAGGGCTTAGCGCACACGCTAAACCACCATTAATTTGATCATCGGAGTATAAGCTGAACCACCCCCCCCCCCTTTTTGCATGAATTTTGAGCGTCCAAAGTGCGGCTTATACTCCGGGAAATACGGTACCTACTCCAGAACTGGCTTATATTATTATTCTTTTATTCCACGATGGCGTGACGCCAATAAGGATGATTAATAAGTGCGATAGAACTGGTACTAGCCAGAAACAGCTAGATGGAAATTAACCGGGAGGCAAGAAGCAATGGATCATGAAAAACAAGCGGGGGCAATAAAGTTAGCAGGGGTGATCGAGATAGTTAAGTACACATTCGATATATCAGAAACCAGGGGGGTGCGCGGAGCAGGAACAGGTACTGCTCAAAAGAAGACTGGATGCATTGTTTCGGAAAGAATTTCTACGAGGTTGGGTTGTGATGTCGATAGGGAGTGAGTTGTAGAGGGTGAGGGCACTGTTGATGGGGGAATCTCGGTGCCTGTTCGTGTGTGCGTGTCCGATGGAGTAGGTCCTTGTCTGTCGAAGGGTGTATGGTTGGTGTTGACGTTGTGGTGCAAGATGTGGTTGTTGCAGATGTGGTGGGGAGGTTTGGTGGTGGATGTCCCATGCTAGTAGGGCTTGTTTAACAAGGACTCGTGAGCTAAGGGTGGGGAGCTTTGCGTGATGGAGGAGGGAGCTGTGGTGAACTGGTGCAAAGAGGGGAATCCGAAGGCAGATGCGTATAGCACGGCGTTGAATTCTCTCCAGTGTGTCCCGCTGTTGCTGTGTGGTGTTGGAGAGGGCAAGGCTGCCATATTCGAGAACGGGTCGGATGTAGGTCGTGTATATTAACAATAGGCTGGAAGCGTTCATTGTGCCACGTGTCTTGTGGAGTTGGTGTAGTAGTTTTTTGGCTTTGTTGGTGGTTTCTATGATGTGTTGGGTCCATCGCATATCGTCTTGGAGTGTAACACCAAGGTGCCTATGTTGGTGGACCTGCTGCAGCCGAGTCGAGTGGAGCGTGATGTGGATGGTGTGTTGGGGTTGGAAGGAAAGGACGACGGTTTTCGTGGTGTTGACGAGGAGATGCCAATCCTTCAACCATCGTCCTGCTGCGTCCACGGCACGTTGGAGGAACGCAGCTGACAAATCCCTCGTGTAATGCGTCGCGATGAGTGCCGTGTCATCGGCGAACTGGCTGCATTTAGTGTGAGAGTTTGTACATGCTGGGGGGAGGTCGATCGTGTACACCAGGAAAAGAAGAGGCCCCAGGACAGAGCCCTGGGGTACTCCAGCTGGAATGGATTTCCATGATGACAAAGCGGAGCCAACCTTGACGCGTTGTCGGCGGCGAGTCAGGTAGCTTGTGAGCCAGGTAAGGGCAATGCCACGGACACCAAGGTGCTCGAGTTTGGCCAGGAGGCCAGGATGCCAGACTCGGTCAAAAGCCTTTGATAAGTCAAAGAAGCACGCTGACACTGCCTGACCGGAATCTCGGCTGGCGGAAATCTCATGCACTAGGCGGGAGAGCTGTAGTTCAGTACTATCCTTAGATCGAAATCCAGATTGGTCGGCCGGTAGGTGGGGCTCAATGTGGGTGTAGAGGCGTTGGTGAACAATCCTCTCCTGAACCTTGCTGACAACGCTTAGGAGCGAGATTGGCCTATAATTGGTGACCTCTGCACGAGAGGCTTTCTTGTGTAGAGGACTGATAGTGGCGTCGCGCCAGTCCTGTGGCTGCTCGCCTCGCGAGAAGGACTCGTTGAAAAGTGTTGCGAGGGAGCACGATATTTTGTCTGCAGTGATCTTGAGCAATTTCGTCGGGATGCCATCGTACCCAGCCGACTTCCGGAAATCAAGCTTCATAGATACCATGCCGTTGTAGCAAGTTACAGATCACAGCAGGGTATGCATTTCTCTCCATGCAACAGACATCAATTCAAATAATTCTGCACCAGTGACAGTGTAACACTGTAGCATGCACCCAGTCTGGGCTGAGGGCAGTCGCGGTTGTTTGATCATACAATGCATGCCAAGCCAGACCCATGGTCGAAATTTTTGAGGGGGTGCTTTGGCACCCAAAGCACCTCCCCCCCCCCCCCCCTGCCTACGCCCCTGGTGTTTCTGTGCAGGTCTAAGCTTACCTCCTGGTCCAGCCAACTCGCGGCTTGGTGGGCCAGGCATTTCCCAGGGTAAACCCGGCGGTGACAAAGGATGCCTACGGAAAAGAATGGAGGCAGCAAGCAGCAAACACAGCCAATCAATATCTTATTTGGCATGCACCTGTGTGTCCATAGCACATGCATAGCATATAAAACACAAGAGCACAAGTCATGTTGGCTATTGGCTAGTATTATTACTAGGTTACACGGTGCAACACAAAGAGAGGCAGAACTGGGCATTGAAATCCTGACTGTACATTGTGTGTCACCCAAGAAAATCACGGGAGAATGAAGAGAAAATAATTGTTTTGAAGTACATCATGACTGGTACTGTACACGGGTGGGGAGGAGAAGGAGGAAGAGAAGGAGGAGGAGGAGAAGGAGGAAGAGGAGAAGGAGGAGGAGAAGGAGGAAGAGGAGGAGGAGGAGGAGGAGGAGGAGGAGGGGTATCTCTTCACTGCTCCCGTATGCTAGTGGAATATCTACGGTTGAGGAAGCGGTCTCACCTGCGCAGTAATGGCCGCCGCATGTTGCTGGGCTTGTGCATACTGGGAGGGCTGAACACACCACTGCTGTTCCATATCTGTGGTGCCGGTGTGTCTAGAAACTGCAAGTCCGGTGTACCTGGAGGTGATGGCACAGCGGCCGAAGACTCTGTTGAGAGCCTGGGGAAATAGTACAAAGATACAACGGGAGATATACATGTACATCAGATGCCATGGAGCTAATAGCTTTAAAAAATGGTAACAAAGAGAACAGTCAACCTCGTGAACAACAACCTCGGGTACAACAACTCATGAAAACGGCATTATCTTCTGGGTAATCCACACCTCTATGGAGCCGCAAGGGCAGCTGGAACGGGCAACCTGATTGCAAGATTACCTACAGCACTTCACGTTCCAATTGCCCATGTGATTTCCATGGGTTCTAGGACTTCTCTGCCTATGCCACAATTTTAAAGATAATACACTGCACACAAACAAGTGAGGTGTGCCACTTTTTGCACCACGATGGCAAAGTGTGACGGAATGGTAGGATTAGACTCGGATCTTAGACCTTCCGACTCCACAATATCTTGCTTACAAGTTTACAACTGCTAGTGTTCGACAAACTATAAAATGCACAGGGGCGTAGCAGCCGGTCCGGCCGGTCAGGCTTTGGCCGGACCACTTTTTCGCCCGACCACGGCCAAAAGTGCCCAGAATGCAGGATTTTGCACCCTGATTTCCAAAAATTTCCCGGAGAGACCCCCGAAGCCCCCCCCCGGCCGGACCACCTCCAATGGCAGTGCTACGCGCCTGATGCAAGATTTTGGAATGGTAATAGTTTCCCTTTCCACTACCCTGTCCAGAAAACTACATTGCTAAATAAGTAGCTTGGACATCAATAACACAATAGGCGTCCGCCTTTGGGTAATCCTGAAATAAAGATTATTAATAGTATACTATTATTTGAGGCACACCGTGTACTGTAGATAGACTAGGGCTGTGTTTACATGAAGCGTTTCAACCCGGGTCAGATTTCAACCCGCCATGTGCACAAAGTGAATGGCGCGTTTACATGACGCATTGCGCTTGACCCGGGTTGAAATTTCGCCCCGGGTTGATTTCAACCTGGGTCACGAAAATCGTACAAACGTACTTCTGTGCGTATCTCGCGCCAGGTTTGAACAGCACTGCAGATGCAAATTTCGCGCGAACGGATTCACGTGACCATACAGGACTGTAGAAGTGGACTTTTGGCGGCATATCAGTATTTGACCCGGGTCAACTGTCTTCATGTAAACGCTCACCTCTTTTGTTTGTCGTACAGACTTTCAACCCGGGCTGAACTCGACCCGGGTTGAAATTTCTCATGTAAACACAGCCTAGGTATGGGAAGGAAGGAGGGGGGGGGGGGGGGGGGAGGAGGAGGAGGTATTGTACGAAGTGAGCGGGCAGCTACCAACCAGTCAACATTATGCACATCATCCTTTCCTTCCTCTTCCAACAGATCAGAAATACCGCTCAGGAGCTGCGTTGGCCTGTCCCCGGAGAAACTGAACCCATCGGAGAAGGCCATGTCCGAGATTGTCCAGCAGGGTGTAGCCTAGTTAAAAAAGGAGCCACCCGGTCCGCTATGAGCTATGCTGAACAGCAAACTAAAGAATGTGGAGAACAAATTGAGCGTTTGCAAGACACAACATGCGGGACCATTCCTGTCGGCAGTAGACGGTCGGGGACATCTTTACCCATGAGCAAGAACAATAAAATAAATCAGAGTCGAACAGTTGCCCAAGTAATTATTAGTTTGCTAATTATTTACACTGGCTGCTTGTGGAAGTAGGCAGCGATTTGCTGTCTTTGCTTGTCTTTCGAGTCCAGAACAGACGATGTGACCGATGCACTTTGACCTGAGGGGTCAAAGTGCAATGTACTGGTGTACCCACGCAATTTTGTTGAAAACTGACTGATGTAGCAAGAGGACATAACTACAACGTGACTAACTAACTTACTTGTTTTCCCCCAATCTGCCCTCGAGCCTCGTGTGTGTTTCACAGCATAGTATAGTAGCAGATCTACTTTCCGGCTCAGTTTTCTTCTGTTCTTCGCTTGCTAAGTAAACATCTAGTCTTGGTTCCACCTGAACTGAAGTGAAACCACTCCATCACTGAAATCAAGCCTGGTCTACCAAGAGGGGGCAATACTCTTGCTATTTTGTAGTTGAATCTACTCAGTTGAGTCAGTACTAGTAGTAGATGACTGTTGATTGCCTCTGCACCGGAACCCTTCTGAGTTCTGGGCTTCACTCGTCCCGGTGCAGCTTGAGAGGATCTAGAATGGCCTTCGTCTTCGAGCTTCCAGCCACATCCGGTGCACGTCACAGTCGTCTGCCCCCTTGGCCCTTGCAGTTGCATGTTGTTATGTCTTTGACAACATGTGGATCCGTTGAGTGAACGTTACCAAGGTTACGTGAGTGGGTCGAGATAACTTTTACAAGTTTGCTCGTGATAAACTACTTGAAAAGCTCAAAGACTCGAAGCAAGAGTACTCTTGCTCGAAGTAATTACTACGGTATAAACTGTTCGCTTTCTTGTGAGTGATACTATTTTTGTACATTGTCACAAAGACACAATGTGCGCACGTGCCTAGCCTAAACTTTTTCACTCACGATTTTTTCAGTCGTGCAAATACCTGGCCAGTGTGACGACGGAGTACTTTTCACTGTCATGTCCAGGATACCGGTAGGTCGGTGAAGACAACTACATTGTAGATCTACATGTACCTGATAATCGTCCCTGAAACTAGTGTTTTCACCCCACTGTGCGTGGTGGCTACAGCAGAACATGATTATCTCACAACATAGGAAAATAGCTATTTTCATCTTCACTTCAATCATCGTGTCAGTGCTTGTCATGATAGCATCATGCGTAGATCTACGCGCGTCTCATGATCTGCAACAGTAAAAACAAAATACGTCACGGCGCGGTGCAAACAGTCCTTTTCAACACCCTTGTATCACCCTGCGCCGCGCCGCTTTTTCGAAAATTCCGCCGATAATGCGATATGCGTGGTCCTTCAGCAGTCACATTACCTGATTACCTTCACTACAACTAACTATTACTTGTACAAGTACAACTGAGAGAGAAGGAATTTTTGATTGACATGCTCCCCCAGTAGTTTGAATATTCTTGCCGTTCATGTTTCTGTACTCTTTTATGTCCTGCTGATCAGCTGAGCCTCATTGACTTGCTTCGGAAGAGAGAGTTTTTCCAATTCTGCGTGCTGTCGATAGAGAGTGGGCCTGCGCTGTCCTCCTATTTTTCGGAGCTTGTGAAAAGTATTTTTTCTTGAGGAATGAATCAATGCTGCTCGTAACAAATGGGATCAGCTAGCAGCCTCTTGGAGGAAGTTGCCAAAGCTATCCGAAAAGATGACTCTGACCGACTGACTTCTCTGCTTCAGGAACATCGGGATGCCGACCTGAATGCCCTGGAAGCTGGGAGTGAACAACGGCCTCTTCACATTGCCATTCACTACAAAAGCAGTGGGTGCTTGGACGTACTATTGGCGTCACCTGGGTTGGATGTGAACAGTCGAGACAAGGATGGACGAACAGTTCTACTCACTTCTGCCGCTAAAGGATACCAGGCAATAGCACTACGCATGCTGGATGATGATAGGTGCGACTGGGGAGCTGTGGATGCCAAGGGGATGACTGCACTCCATCATGCTGCATCCACTGGCTGCTTACTGCTTATTGATTCGTTACTGGCTAAGGGCTTGGACGTGGCTGTCCTGTCTACAGCCAAGCGAACACCACTGATGATGGCCGCAACAAGTGGAGAGTCGCAGGCGGTGCAGCTGCTGTTATCCCGCGGCGCTAGTCCGAAGTGTGCCGATGCCGTGCTATCCACACCGCTGCACTGTGCCTGCTTGCAGGGTAGCTTGGAGATTGCACAGCAGCTTCTGGATGCTGGTGCTGAGGTAGATGCCCGGGACAAGTTCGACTGCACGCCACTGCTGTATGCGCTACAGAGCAAGAATAAAGAGTTGGAGGCAGCACTGGTCGCACGTGGGGCCAATCTTACACACGCCTTGGACAAGAACTTCCAGGAGCTATGTTATCACACCTCCGGAAAGTAAGTCTTGCCATTGAACATTGGTGAACTGAACATTTTCATGACATGCTACCCTTCACGTTCCATTATGCGGCTGTGAAGGTAATAAGTGCGATGAATTTTAATACTTGATCATTGGATTTTGTCCACCATACATCCTCAGACCGACGTCTAACCGATATAAAATTGCCACTTTTGATCGGCTCTTGTATTTGTGTCTGCCTCTATCTACATACCCATGATTGCCCATCTGCTGGTGCTAGGAGCCCCTTTTGGGTCTTGTTTCTATTAGTGACGTTTCATATTGGGTCCACTTCTCCAGTGGAGATTCATTTGCTCACGTAACTATTGTGCTGGTCTCGCAATATAGTTTCAAAAAGTTTTCGCGTGGCGTTTCATGCCGCATCCATACAAGTATTTAGATTACTCCGACTTTGCGACTGCTTTTGTTTTTCAATTCCTGGTCTTGTCCTGGCGACAAAATTTGAGACGGACGCGTGGACGTATCCTAGTATATTATGTTATTTTGTTTTTATCGATTGCTATCCCTCCGGTCTTCTTTTATTCTGTTTGTTTACGGGGTGTTTGAATTGACTGCAATTGCGCTAGGTAACTGAGCGCTTTATTTTTTCGCTGTCTGCTCGATCGAACCGAACCACCCCAGACTCAAATGTTCAAGTTCTAACTTTATAGTATTATTTTTCAATGATAAAATCAAGTTGGGTAACTCGCGAGGGTGAATGTCATGCATGTGGAGTACTTATTTGTCACAAAGTAACAGTTATTAGTCAGCATGTAACCGGTAACAGTAATATACAGGACAGGACCCTTCGGCTATGTATGCAGATCCTACAAGTACAAGTACTGCCTTTCGCTTACGATGAAAATTTATGTAGATCTACATGTACCGTAAAATCCCGCCAGAGCGCCCCGTCTCTCCCATCCGCCCCTCCCTGACTTCTTGTCAGGGACGTGATTGATTGTGTCCTCGTATGACTCTGTCGCAGTCTGTGGTGCCGTACTGCACTGCAGACGCGTGCTCGACCCCGTTGGAAATGTACGCAACAGTGCCCACCCTCCTGACCAGGGAGTGTGGTATTGTACTACTCCCTGCTCCTGACCAGGGATCGCACAAACCCTGCGTTTTCACGGTCGGGTCTGTACGACTCCTGGCTCTTGACCTTTGGTCGGTGTACGAGATGCACGAACAGTTTTCGTAGGGTGAGTACTTTTTCATGTAGCACTGAATGCGGCAAGTTGGACTCGCCCATCCGCCCCTCCCCACCTGAAGCGTCGAGGAGGTAGGGGCGCTCTGGTGGGATTTTACGGTACTATCGTACTTCCCGGCACAAAAAAACCCATGTGCTTATATGGGGAATACCATATTTCCACAAATAGTAGGCCGGTCTACTATTTTTTCAACCTCGTCCTAACCCGGCCTTATAATCGAGGACGGTCTTGTATTCTTTCATCCCAGTTTGACCCCCGGTCTTCTATTTCTCGCCACACGGTTTTACCCCCGTTCTTCCATTTTCTTCTACACAGTTTGAGCACGGTCTTCCATTTTTTCCCACAGTTTGAGCACGGGCTTCTATTTTTAACACAAGAACAAAGACTCATTTAGTAGGCCCGGTCTTCTAATCGGAGACGGTCTTTTATTTTTTCAATCGCCCCCTGCCTCGGCCTTGTATACGAGGAAGGCGTTGTATACGAGGACGGCCTTTTATTTGCGGAAATACGGTAGTTACTGTTTTTGGCAGAACTGAGAGGTCGATCTTTGCTTGCGTATACCGGAGAGGATCTACATGTCGTATGGATATACGGATGTACATAAAACCATAACATGTACGGCGTTTTGCTGATGCGGAGGCTCGAGGACTAGTGTCGACTGTCACCATCTCTTCCATGTGTGCTGGTACAATCTGCATGGGCATTCCCTGCCAGACCTGGGTGAAAAGTGATTTCGGTATATCGATGTCAGTGTGTCAACTGGTGAGGACTTATGACTAGTACTAAACCGCTTCTGTCGCCCACGCCGTGTCCCTAAATGCTATGACACCGTGATGAACATGGACAAGCTTCAAGAAGCAAAGGCCTGAACCAAGTAAATGTCGGGAGGTGGAAGCATCACACCAACTGGGCCCATGGGAGTGCTCAATAGACTTTCAAATTTTAATTGCGAAATCTACGCTCTAGAACATAACATACTCGTATAAGCATTTTTTCTTACCTAATATAATGTGTAACAGTGATAAAAGAAAATCGGTTTGGACCATGCTCTGTATTACCGTATATTCCAGGAAAAAATAGACCTAATGTCCAGTTGCAGATCGCTAAATTAGTGAAGCAAACAATGCATGCATATACATGCAATTCAATGTCAAAGTTCCAGTAGTTATTGCCATCTGCAAGTGTGGCGTATATGTACGGACAGTTCATGCATTGAACACGCAGTATCTCCACGGCCCCTGGTGGTGGCCATCACTTTCCGCCTCCGGCTTGGACACGCTTGATATTGCAGTCGCGGCACAAGAGCGCCCCCTCGTACGGGTAGCAGCCCTGGCCATTCTCGCCTGCCGACAGATTCTTGCCACAATCCTAATAAGACAAAACCCGCAAGCATGAGAGGTCTTACAAGCTGCAACAATTTCGAATACAATGTCAGACAAGTGCTGCTGTATAGGGCGAAGCAAACCCCAGTTATGAGCCCCCCCCCCCCCCCACACTTGGGACCGCGATTTTCTGGTTGCAAGTTGACTACACCTTTCTTTAATTCAGTTTAGGTCATAAAAGGTCGACATAATTATAACCAGTAAATACGGTACAGTCAACTTCGCTAATAACGACTGCGGATATAACGACAATTCGCGAATAACGGCAGGATTTCCATGCCCACAGCAAAGTCCCATCCAACTGTAATTAGTGACTTTACTCCCTCGCACCCAGACGCTGATTTTTTGGGAACAAGTTTCTATACTTCCGATGGGAGAATCCGACATGGCAGTGCATTTCGGCGTGGCCAGGTCAAATTGTAGAATATCGCATCGAGTGAATTGCTTTATCTGAGAGAGGAGATGTTCGTGCCCTTGAGACCCGAAGTCCCGTTTCCATACGACAAAATTTAGGAGCTCTGCGCTCAGCGCTTTTTCAGGGTATGAATTTCGGGTTGTTCTGGTCGGGTCGCAGCGTCGCGGACTATTCCATCGTCTTCAGCGTCGAAAAACTACTGGCCATGTGAAATTACAAGGCGGTGAGACGCTTTCGTCTTCCTCTACGAGCGAATTTGTTCTGCGCCAGCATACCTAAGTATGCAATTTCGTACGCGCAGTTCGAGTGACGAGGCGTGTGCACTGTACACTGTACTGCATGCACGGACTGTGCGGTCGTTCTCGATTCTCCCATCGCTCCCATTCATTTCTGTTTCCAGCAAAAGTCCAAGTTGGCGCACTTCAAATGACTAACTCAAGAATGGCTGGGCCGATTCGAATAATACTTACAGATTTCCTATGTACTACGCCTGGGAGAATCGAATGAGACCAAAATCGAAGCGATCGGAGCAAGTTTTGGAAATTGGGTGTAGTCACTACTGTAATACATAATAATGGGACTTCGGGCATAAGGACACTTCGCGAATAACGACACTTTTCTGATGCCCCGCCGAGTGTTGTTATAAGCGAAGTTGACTGTACATGTTCAAGTTCCACTAGGCAAGCCAGCTGTAATTGACAGCAGGTACGGGGTTCCCACATGTGCAGTGTATTGCTCGAACAAGATTGTGTCTCTGCGCTATCAACCTTACCTGACAGTTGAAGCAACCAACGTGGAAACTCTTGTCCATAGAGATTACCCGGAGCGTTTCCTCCTTGCCCTGTAGCAAGAGAGACAAACACAGCAGCAAGGAAGCCTCCATTAGAGACCAGATGAGATGTCATGCGTGGCAGAGGAACAAGCACACTGGATGGAGTCTTCAGTCTGCATCTGATGTGTTGGGCCAGGACTGAATGGACAGGACAATGATGGACGATATGCATACTCCAATGAGGAGCAATTACCTCTTCGGGGACTATAGGCTCCTGACAACTTGCACAGCGTGGGGCGAATTTCCTGAAGAGAGGAAGAGACACATGAAAGCAAAGCATACATCAGCACCGCCACACAAGTGTTCTCCCAGCAGCCTCGTTGCCGAATTCTAAAGCGGAGGAACCACTCTATCACAGTCATGAGACTCACCTACTTGGATGTGGAGAGAGGGGGGGGGGGGGGGGGGGGGGCAGTGTCAAACGGACAAAAAAGACTACAGAGCATTTTGTACATCCCTTGCCCAATGAGAAAAGGGTTGCATAGATATCTTGCTGTATAGGAATAACTACTCCTTAGAATGTGATCTGGGAGCCTTCCTGTGCTACTTCTTGCCCATTGCAGTACCTTACACATTTACATGCCTTATGTTAGGAATTGAGTTTAGCTAGCTTGAGGTTAACACCTAACGAAGTAAAACCTAAGCAAAATAATTATGTTAGGCTATGCAGTACAAGCCATGGTGCTAACCTCTTGCAAAAGTGCTCAATGCCACGCGGGCAGAGCCAAAACACAAGAACTAGGCTGAATTAAGCTGCAACTCGGAGTATGCACTATGCAGTATAAAGTCAACTGACCGGTGGTAGCAGTCGAGGCAGTAAACTTGGCTATCGGCATCCGTTGTGAACGGAATACCGTCGAGCATTTTCGGGCAGTCGTGGCACTTGAAGCAGTCCGGATGGAACGGCATGTCCATAGCCCGTAGGATCTACATAGACACAGGCACAACCAACAAACATACAGGGGAGAAGGTGCTCTTGAATCTATCCAGTGCTATCGTGTATGAACATGGATCCCCAGGAGAGACAATGATGCGAATCAGTATGGTATCCACATAGTCACCATTCACCTAATTAGAGCACCAACGTCTAACCAGAGAGGAGTTTCGATTGTGAATATCATGAGACCTAAGCAGATCTAGTATCCCTATCTGCCACCCCGGACAGCACAAGTGGAGAGGCAGTTACAGCTGACAAGACATGGGCGAGAACGAATAAACACTGGACTGCACACTGCGTGACCGGGCAAATAGTGTGGATACAGCAGTGCAAGGTAAGGGGGAGTCTTGTCGCAATTGGACCTTCACTTCTCACCACATGCCCACCTCCTCCAGAAAGCAAGCATGATCACTCAATTGGATGATGAGCAAAATGGCACGCAAGGCAAACTGATTTACTGATTTATTCCCACGTAAAACAAAGTGGTATCTATAGGGTGCGTGACAAATTGATTTACACCTCAATTGCAACCGGAATGAATGGAAAAAGCCACTGTGAGCAGCACAGCCACCGAATTGAAATAAAACTTACCCGGTCCTTGATGTAATCCTTACAGACGGCACATCTTTCTAACGTTCCCTGTCAAGTGTCCACAAAAACAGAAACGCAGCCAAAGACACCATTTACATTTCCATGGACTCACAGCACCATCATTCACGCCACTCGCTAGTCTCTGAAATATTGACGTCTACAAGCAGCTGAGGATCTACTAGTGATGGTACTACAAATCAAATCATAGGATAGGATTGATGGACCTACATGATAACACGAATCACACAGGATGCCTGTCTCCACGGTGAAGAAGGGCTTGCCTCGTAGTTCGCTTGCTGCAGTGGAGGAAAGTCAAAAGAATGGAAAAAAGAGATAAGAATTAATAGCAAGAATAACACGACTACAGTAGAGTTTCAGAACTCTAAAAAAACATTAGGAAAGGTTCTGAAAGAGAGACAGGAAGTTCTACCACTGTCACATCGACTTAATCTGAGCAATCCAATATTTGTTACAACCCTAGTTGAAATAGTGGTAGCGACTCCGGCGATAATATTTCCTAGTTGAAATTTGCATAAATAGTGTCGATGACTGCCGCTTTGAAATTGCCAATAAGTTGTACTATGCAGAGCCATACACAGCCGTGTGAGTCCGGTACACAACTCTGAGTGATCAATCATTAGTTTTGATTGTAAAGTGTGAGTTATTTCGAGTAATTTGAAGTTTTAAAAAAAACGCGCCAAGTTTCGCTTGTCGGAGGTAGTACCCACATGTAAAATCCATTACAAGCTGTATAATGAGGGAGAACCTGGAAGAAAAAGATTCAGCAGCTTGTCATACGAGCAGGAATACTGCAACAAATCATTTTCGGTGTCTACATGGAATTCCATTGGAATCGGGTGGAAATAACACGTGGAATATAGTTTTAGGTGTCAAAGTGCACGGCCAAAAGTACCGAAACTTGCAACCTACCAGAGATTGAGTGCACATGCAGTTATCACGGTGACTCCTTGAACCATAATACTATGTCACACGTACTAGCATTGTATAAGTCCTCTAGGCGTACTGGAAGGTTTTCAATTAATTTGTTTACAATCAGATACTGTGTGGATAGCTGCTCCCAGTCAACTAGATTTGGGCACACCCGGAAGCTTGCGAGCGCACGGAAACTGGCTTTGCACCGTGGTCTGAACTTTGACCTCTTGACAAGGCTGAATGCATCCTGCCACAAGATAGTCCAAGTCCCTCACCAAGTACAGGTTGTGTGAAACGTGGACAGTTATCCAAACATGGATACTGAGAGCAAAACATTATGAAGTACAACACGGGTACATCTTGCTCAATTAGAACAGTTCTCCCTCTATGCCATTACGTATGTACGTGAGATAGTGTGAAGCATGTACTACATGATGTGAACAATCCAGAACCCTTCCACCACATAGCCGTTCGTCCCCAGCATGTTGGCAATCCTCAGGACACTACAAAGTAGGACAACCTGCAGCATTTTTGTGTGATCGTTGAGACAAAGATACAGTGGATTAGCAGGGCAAACCGTTGAAACAGCGGACTTCAGACAGTCACGGTGGGTAGTAACATACAAGTAGACTAGCTACTATCCACCCAGCACTGGCATCATCAGGCCACTGCCTGCAAACATTGTGGCTCTACTGACTGTCTGCAGCAGCTGCGAATCGATGGAGTGCAGATTGGCACTTTACTAACCTACTTACATACAGAACAGCGTAGGTTTACTCCCGCTGTACCAAGCCCAATGCACTGGCTGGGTATCCCCCGGCACCGACCATTCTACCCCACCCAGGCCTGAGCCAAGCCTGTGCTTCGTGGAAGGCGCGTCCATAACCAAGCCATAGAAATGCAGCGGTCACACTTCACCTTACTCATAGGCCTGCCCCGTCCACCGCCACAGTACATGTCACGCGCTAAAATCGTTTTCAATTATCAGATACATTTACACACAAGATAACAATTTTACTCAACAAACAAACGACAGACATGCATGCAACAAAATATTCCACAACCACGAGATGTATCTGGCCGCACACATAGCCAAAGCAGCCTTCCTTCTTCACTTCTTTCATTTCACTTACAAACCTTCGCGATCGACTCAAATCAACGGATGAGGGACTAGGTGTAAGCCAGACGCAGGAAATAAGGGCAGCTACGCATTCTCTTTCGCTGCTAACACGGAAACAGGATACTCCAAGCGCAGGTGCATGCACGACACAGTATTTATCTCTTGGGCTTTCCTTCATCGCTGACACGCGCACATCACGACACAACGTGTCTCGGGAAAGGTTCGAATGAACACACATGTACACATGCCAAGCAAGACCAAGTGCCTAAACTCAACTTACTGCAGTTCCCGCAGACAAAGCAGTTTGTGTGGTAGATCTTTCCCATTGCCTGAACGCCATTCTCACTTCCAATAACCTTCTGCTCACAAATGTTGCAGAACCCTGTGACACAGAAAGCCAAACGCAATGCAGGAACAAAATTTCCATTGGAATGCTAGAAATGAAACAGCTGATTGCCGATTTGCGCAGCGACACTAGCAGCTACGTACGTAACAACGCACTTTTCTATTTTGCTATGATTATGAAACTCTTACCTGAATAACATTCCATTCTCGTAGGCTGGAAGATAGTGCCATTTTTGTGCTTTCATGCCAAACCATTGACTTACCAAAGAATCCTTCCTCTCCAGCATGCTCCATGTTCTTGACCAGAATTTTGGTTAGGTTATCCACTTCGGTTTCAGCCTCGTCGCCAGGCGGCGGGGCAGGGAAGTCATCACCACCAGGGGGCGGAGGACGGCCAGGCTTGCTATCTGAAGGTGGCGGGGGCCTCGGCGGAGCATCTAGGTCGTCCAGAAAGTCGTCCTCGATCGCGAATGCCTCGTTTCTCACCGCCGTCTTCTTCCTCTGCGATACAGGACCGAGACTCTCCACTAGCTGTGCCATCGTCAAACTAGAAGCAAGGAGCAATGATATGACTCTGGAGCTTGGTGATCTGCTGCGAACACTCTACTTTTCAACCTGACAAATTCACAACCGTCGTTGCCACTTCTGGCTTCTGCAAACAAGAGAGACACAGATATACTGCAGTGACCACTTGTCGCATAAATGCTTCTACAAAAAGTCCAGCCAAATGTCATGAACGGACAAAGAAGTGCCTGTGACTGACTGTGCACATGTGCCATGATGTGGCGTCTATGTGCGCAGATTCTACGGCCCGGGCGTGTGCGTCTGTTACAACAGTCAACACTCGACTGTGCGGAAGAAAGCGAAGAAAGTCTGACTGTCATGCACAGACTGTCATGTCAGTCGATACAGTCAGTGCAGTGCAGTACAATGTAGTCGGTGCAGTGCATGCAGTGTCAGGTCACTGCTACTATACTAAGCAGTGCTAGGCTGAGTGCTGTTGAGCCCTAGCTAGCTGTCCGTTGTCGCAGCCTGGTTGTGTTTGTAGTAGTCTATACGCACGTATGTAGATCTACATGATTTTGAGCTTGACTTGAGACGTCGTTGAGTACCGCCGGTAGAGGCGACGGTTTCAAATAGGAAATAGGTTGCAAACCGGAACGGACTCAATATTCACTTTCTCTCTTGGTATTTTGATTAGAAAACATATGTCACAGTGAGACTACGATGTGTCCTCCGAGCCAAAATTTCATGGCTCTGCGATGACCAGAAGCGCCATATCAAGCAGGTGAGTTTTTGACGTGTTGCTTCGCACTGCGACTTGAGTTTTACGACTTTCGAAAAATCAACTTCTTGTCGCAGGTAAACAGCGGCTCGCCTCTCGACAATAAAGCACCGCATACCAATCAAAACTAATGGAAGCACACACAAGGCTTATTGTTACTCTGTACTGGCCGTCGTGGAGCGATAGCAATTACCTAATTTCAGACCCAGAGTGAATTTGACGGGCACTCTAAAACGTGTCCGGTTTGGAGCCACCTCTGATTTGAACTTTTTTGAAGCGAAAAATTGGGCAACTTGGAGGCAATGGGTCAACACAAAGGAGTGGCTCAGTTCGATTGACTCTGGCCCCAGAGCAAACTTCAACATGCCAGTTTCCTTCCACAAACATATTTCGAGTGAAAAATCAACGTTGATGATCGTTTTGGGTCTATACAAATTTGGCTGTCAAAACGTTCCGGTATCGAGCCGTCTCCTCTACACCATGGTACACGCAGTGTTCAGTGTAGGCATGCTGTGTGCTGAGCTTTGCCCGCGCTGCACATTGACATAATTGTGCACTGATCGCTATCTTGATGAAACGACCGGGAAATACCCGCACCCACCCAGTGCTCGCCCGCGCCATGCCCATTACCTGATTACGTTACAATGCAGCTACCTACAAAACCGATCAACCAAGCGGAGTTGGCCATGCTTCTTCCAGCTACATGTACTAGTAGTACTGCATAATGCTGACCCGGGCTTGAGTATGGAGGAAGAATTGGGCCATTGGGTGACACGCTCAGGCTCAAGGTAGTTCTGGCAATGTTACGACGAATACAATAATTGTTATGATGATTGTACAATCATATGCACCCTCCCCTTCTCTCCACACAGCCGCACACACCTGCACGCGCACACATACACATGCCTGTATGGGTCACTGGTGCAGAATAGTTCACTGCTCACTCAACACCCTGCATCAGTAACATAACTACATAACATAGCCCACAACTTTCATCTGGCAAAAGGATCAAGGCAATAGTCCTTATACACATTGTACAGATGTACGAAGTTCTGTACTAGGGCCGTAGGTGTGTACATACCCGGTTGGGTGTTCATTGTGTGCTATACATGCGCGTTTGACCCATTTAGCCTCACAATTCATGGCAAACGATCACTTTTCAAGCCTTCTTCACTTTGGGATTGAACTAACGACTAGCTAGATCTCTGCCGGAAAAAGATTTCGTATGAAATGCCTTCATGGCCCATTTCATAGTGGAAATAGCAGTAAACACAATAGGGTCCTGCACATTCAACACCCAACCGGGTCTACGGGATTCTACAAGATTATACGGGATTTCGTGCATCTGTACAATGTGCAAAAGGCCTATACATTCATGATTCAAGTATCTGTTGCATGAAACTTGATGAAAGAATATGTTTCACTTTTTACTAAGTTTTTAGGGTCGAGAAGAACAGAAGCTTTCAGAAGATGGTTTGAGGTTCCTTAAAAAAAGTCATGGTTTGATATGTTGCAGATATTTTTTGAAGTCAAAATTCAAAATAAATAATTAAAAGCCTAAGCAGAATAGCCAAGCTATGTACAGCAAAAGTAAAAGGCAAGTGCACAGATTGCCGATTCGTGATGACAGAGAAGGCCCGTCGGCTGGACATGATGGTCTTTGAGGGGGTATGAGCAGCTGATCTGATGCACTCACTCACGCCAGTCAGAAGGCACACATGCCTATCAGGAGAGCGGACGAGAGCGCCGTCGCATCTCTTTGCTTCCACGCTCAGCAGTGGTGTGGAAAGCAAGGCATTTGCAAATCATAGCCACAGAGATCCGCTCCGCAGTGGAACAGCTCCGTTTGGAATTAACTCAGTAACGGAGTGCTCTACCCTGCGCCATACAGACCACACATGGCAACGACAAGCGCTACTATTACCTCACAGCGAGCAATCGTACTAAACCGTGACGATTTAGGATGAGGAGCCATTCTGATCTGGGGCGGCTGGCTCGGATTCGTTCCAGCGGCGTTCCTCGATGCCGAGGACGTCGATGCAAACAAGCGATGCAGCGTGCTCAGCAAACCGCTTGCTTCGTTCCCTGTAGGGAGAAAAAACACCGTAAGAAAAGTAATGTTGCTGGGATGGACTAGCACGCCAGCCAATAAGCCTACAGTTAAATTATCTAACCTGCACACCTCTCTCAAGGTTTTGGTGGGCTTTAAAAATATGTGCTAATACAATACAGTGAAACCTGTCTAAGGTGACCGCTCAACGGGCCTTACAGATGTGGTCCCCGTGTACAGGTGGTCTTCTTATCCAAGGTCATCTTGACTGGAAGTAACATTGGTTGTAGTGGTCCCCGAGGACAGGTGATTACCCTATCAGAGTGGTCACCTTGACAGGTTCTACTGTAGCTCCTTACGAAGCGGACAATGGATGTTGAAGCAACAAAACAATAATAATGGATGTGGAGGTTTCCTCAATATTCATAAAAAGAGGATTCCTAATAGATTTTCTACAATAGCATGCGCCTGTATCCATTTCTCCCAGCTCGTGCAACTACCAATAGTGATACATGTAGCAGTATGATTTACGACACAGGTGTCAGTAAATATATAACAACTGCTGTAAGACATTTATTAGTTGAGAGAGAAAGTTGAGCCAACACACAACAAACTGTAATCTACCCTGGTGGCATAGTACAGTGTTAGAGGCTAGCAGTGTAAGTCTGCAGCAGGCAACGTGAATGGCTGAATGCCTTACCAGAACGTCGAGGAGTAGCCTTGACCCGACACCGTGCACACGCTCTTGTACGTCCGGTCTTTACTTCTCTCCGTCTGCAAGAACAGCAACAGAAGCAGCAAAGGTACCTTCCAAAACTGCACGACATAACTCAAATACATATAACACATGTAACAATGTATGCACAGTGTTGTACTTATGGCAGCTTGAAAGTGTGAAAAGCACTTCTCCCAGGGGACGGACTCAGTGTCTGCTCCAGCGCCGGGTGAGCCGGGTAATCCACCCGGTTGGGCGGCGCTTGGACCCGGTTGAAAATATAGTGCCGGGTCACCTGTGACCCGGTTGGTACTTTACACTTTCGAACTTTGAAAGGACTGACTACATGGCTTGTATGTGTCAGATACTTCTTCTTCTTTCGTAATTTTCTAATTCCTGTCCACTCTTTTCTAAATGCGGCTTATCCATTCGCCTTTATATCATTGGGCGTACATGTGTACCCGGCTCCGACCCGGTTGAAATGGTTGCGCCAGGTACACATGTACCCGGCTGTCCTACAATCCTGGAGCAGACACTGGGACTGTTAAATGGTCAACAACTGCAACAGATACTACTGCACAGCAGCAACAAGCATGACAACTAATGTACCCAGCAAACCATGTAAACAGCACGCACCGTGACGAACACTGGCTGCTTCTTGCTATTCCGCCTACAATCAAACAGCACAGAAACAGGCATACACACGTGATGACAATCTGCTGGACTGGTGTTTTTTTCAATGCCGCACCAACTGTCACTCAGACCTGATTGACAATTGCTCTTCTCATTTTCTGACAGTGTGTTGCTGCACCTTCCTGTGCTGCCAGGACAAGTGTGCTGACCTAGCGCTGCCCAAAGCAGTCTTGCTTGTTTCTCACATGCCATGGCCCCACTTCAGCAGTCCAGGAGGGATTTCCTGACAGCCTTTGTTGCATCTTGTTCCTGTTCCTCACTTGCCATAGTTCTACTACAGAAGGGATTTCCTGACAAGCTTTGTTGTATCTTCCTTCTATCGTTTCAAGTGTAATGTGCAGCTGTTGGCCAGTGGTATTACTGGTGTTACTGGTGGTCCCACATCTGACCAGCAGTGCTCATGTTGAAATCGTCACCAGCACCGACAGTAGGCGTGCTATAGAAATCATGCTCTGGTGGCTCGCGTTTCCCAGCAGTGCATTGATGCACTTCCCTACGTTGCCAGAGGTATTTGCTTTGCTCTTCCTTCCAACTCACTGGCGCTGGTGGTCGGCACTGCTGTGCTTCATTCAACACCGTCTTTCAAGAAAGAATCGGCTCAGAGATAGCAAGCTCAAGGCTGAGACTGTTCAACACGATACATGCGCGAGGTTTACATAGAAGAAGATGATGCATTTGGATGTTGTAGCTATTTCGGATTTTATTTGTTATTGAAATCACCAGGCAAGGCCGGACTTTGCTTTTACATAATATAAACATGTGACTTCAGTCACTTTACCCATATACCACCTACATCAAGACAGCATACAGCAACATTACCTTGCCCACTCCAGCAGAACAGACTTTGGCGTCGGCTTGTTCCGATAGTTGTCCCTTGAACACAAGACAGGCAAAGGCAGGCAGAACACGACGAGCCTTCACAACAATGCATCCAAAATAGCGAAGAAAAGTTTGCAAGTATTTCAACATGCACACTGTACACAGTACTTGAAAAGAGACAAATCCGTTGATCCCCGAGCTGCAGGGAGTGCTCAATGTCAGACAAAGAGCTTAGTACATAGCAGACTCAGAGGAGGACGTTCAGGTTGGCTGTGACTCTGAGTTTCATGCCGCTAGGCAATCATCAGACAACTGAACTCAGCTGTCTGATGATATTACTGGAAGTGACACCCTTTAGACAAAATGGATTATCCAGACACTTTGTCGTGGACCCCTCACCAACGGTGTCTGGATTGATGATGCTCAACTATACTGGTTGTGGTGTCAGACATCAACTTACAACTTGAATGTGATATGCATTTCCATTGTCCCCTCCTCGGAAATCTCTGGCTGTGCCCGTAGCTGCTCATACTTGCGGCCTGGATCACCAACGACTAGAGGTTGGCCCTGTATAAAACAAGGTGGTAGCAAGGAGAAACAAACTCACTGCTGTGGCGTGGATACACCTGTAAATGAACATGACACAGAACCTTAGCCAGGGATAAAGGGTGTAGAACCTGCAATACGTCTACAAAAGAATTATTATTATTATTACTTGCATGTACGCGTTGGAGTCAACCATGCAAGCATGATCCACAACTTCGCTTATGCTGAACATGATAAACAGGACTATGACAGGGGAAAGAAATTGAGCCAGAACGATGATATGATGATATAATTATCATATACAATGTAGCTCATGGGTATTGAAGATATGTCATTTATGAATATGTCTTTAATTATGTCATTGAATATTGCAGCCTGAGTGATAATAATAGTGCTATTTCCTGAGTCTGACTGTTTCAGGACCTGTCGGAATATCACGATGCACAGATCTTCATACATAGATCTCGCCATGCGGGTCGGTCATGGGCAATGGCTCGCAGGCTCTGCAGAGCGTCTAAGTTCCCGAGCAATCCGGCATTGGCTTGGCGCAGATCTCCCACCAATGCCTGCGGCAGGGTCGTCCGCGGTCTACCCCTCCAGCATTTCTGTTGCTGATTGGCGAAGTACGCGAACATAGCCATAACAGCTGGAGATTCATCTGCCATCCGCAGGATGTGGCCAAACAGCCTCCAGCATGATCTCTTGACCATGACACTCAAGGGTTCAGCTTCGCATCTGGCATAGAGAGCATCATTCGGTATTATTTGTGGCCATTTCACACCGATGAGTGACCTTAGCTGACGGCGGTGGAAGGAATCCAGGCGAGACAGAACGGTCACACTGACCCCCCCCCCCCCCCCCCCACGTACCCGAGTACGTCAGTACTGGAATAATAAAAGTGTTGTACAGCCGCAGACGCAACTTCTCGCTGATGTGCTGATGCCTCTTCCAGAGGCTCCATAGGGATTGAAATGCTGCAGTCGCCAGCTGTTTTCGTCGCATAATATCCTATAATATATAAAGAATACAGCACTATAAACCCATGGTCTTTAATTTTGCATGAAGAGAAAGAGAGAGAGAGAGAGAGAGAGAGAGAGAGTGAGTGAGAGAGATAGAGCAGAAAATGAAAGCAAAAAATGCCAAAAGTCAAATGGAGAGAGACCAGAGGGGTCGATGAACCAGTATACAGAACACACCAAATTACTTTGACGACATTGGAGACACAAGAGCCGAAAAGCCAAAATATATTCCCTAGCAGACAACAGTATTTACTACTTCCACAGTCAGAAGTACAACATGAAACAAATTCTCAGCAAGCAATATCATGATACATGAACCTACAAATCGAGATGACTGCAGCTCAACCTCTTTCCTGGCCAGTTCTTTCTCAATGACATCATATTGCTCAGTCCATCCCATCGCTTCTCTACAAACATGAGCATGGACAAGAGAGATTTACAAAATCAGTCTAAAAGATGACAGCTACTGTATTTCTAAAAGGATGACATATAAGCATACGGGCACCCATGGTAAGACATACAGGCGAACAAGACAGAAAAGGGAAGAAAAGAGGAGAGCATGGAAAGGGAAGAACACAAGGAGGGAGATGGGGAATAGAGCACACAGGTATTGCTCAGGTTGCAATTCCACCCAGTCACACAGGTCACGGCAACTTACGCCACTTCTTCGTAGGTTCTAGCCGCCAGCAGCTTTTCACCAAAAGGCTCTTGAAGAATAGACACACAAACACCGGCTGCGAGACCATATTTTGCATTGGCAAACGCGGGTTGGTACCGAGCACTCTGAAAGAAAAACAAGAAAAGACAAACCAGTTCGTCATTGAAGCCACACCGACTATTGCTGCATGGATTCTGCCCACATGCGTTGAAGTAGAACAATGGCTAGTGCATAGAAAGCCTCTGTAGATGTGAATCATTCTCACACACACAGTTGTCTTCAGAGCAAGGATGTAGTAATTGTACCTGGTGATACACATCCATACACACACAAATACTGGACCAACCCGTCATGCATACACATGCACCACGGCTGTTCACAGTCGGGGAGATGTCCTATCTAGGACATCGCACTCTGAATGAGTCTGATTGGTTACCTGTCCCAGAGTTGTCATGGAAGCGTCGGTCGCGCACACGCGATGAAAAGAAGTGCTGCGTGAGCATTTCTGAATGTATGTGGAGGATGCACGATCGTAATGGCGATGGATTTCTTTCCGAATTGGTCAAGTTTGAGGGAATAGGCGGAGAATATCAGACATCGGCGGGGATTGAGGTAGTGTATATTCAATTCGCCATCGAATACCCGACCGAATGGCCGTTTTCGTTTAGGGATTTCATGTGGGGTTTCTCGTAGCCACGCGGCGCTTCTTTGGAAACGATTGGTTCTAATTTTTGAATGTTTTGCCTTTGGAATGTTTCTTCACGCCCCGTGCGTTCATTTCGCCCCAAACCTGGCCATGCAGAGGAGGACGACGAGGCAGCAGGCGCTAGGCCCGTAAATTACTGCCTGGAAGATATTATTTGGCCTAACTGCGGCTTGCTGTTGGCGTTTTTGATTTCTTGGAAACGACAGCTCTTGGCTAAAACTGGACCTTGGACGGTCTTTCTTGGATATCAACCCAGGACGTGGTGGTCATGGACGTATCGCCATCGCTTTCAGCCAGATCCTTCTGCTGCCTGAAACCAATGGTGAAAGTAAAACTTTATCGCAGCAGCAGCTACTGCTCTGCTGAAAGTGCGAACACAAATTGCTTCGCCAATCCTCTTGTGCACATGCAATTTTCAATGCGACCAAAATGATTCGCTTGCCAGTTCCTTTGTCCAGGCGTACTCCACGAGGAAAATATAATTCGTGAAGGCAAGAGGCAAGATACGAATCTCGACTCGCTTGAGGCAAGCCACCAGGAGAACGACAACTAATTACTTTTGAGACGAAAGGCCTTCGTTGCGTTTGTTTGAGTTCGAATGTTCATCTTCCTCGGACGCGACACAAAGTTTTGAGTCACGTGTCACGATTACTATGGGAACAGCATAGTATGTATGCTGGGGCATGCTGGGTTCCGTGATGTCCTATCTAGGACATCTCCAGGACTGGTTCACGCGCAGGCACTTATAAATATGGCGTCGTTCGGTGCGATTTATGTAACATTGTGCGAATAGTACAAATACGCGATGAGTTTGCGTTTTTGGAAGAAACTCATGTCGATCCTCGCGTGGTTCCACGATTTGGGACGCGAAACCAAGAGAAAAGTTTTGAAAGCGCTCGAGCGAGATACTCGACTTTTCGGCAATTTGAGAGAGAAAGAGGGTGGAAAGACGTCCTGGCCTGCCCAGTTAGCTGTCTTTCCGCTTTAAACTTGATCGAACTACTCCTGGCAGTCTGGAGATTGATCTCGCCAGTGATTGTCAGCCTCTGCTTGGCGTGCTCGCGTGTACAACATTCAAGTTAGACATTTCGTAATCGTTCAACGCACAATAGGGTAGATATCACAATTTCAAGCTCACTTGGCCGGCTGTTGTCTTCTTCTACAATATCCCACATGCCGACTAAGCAATTTACAGCAGGAAGCAGCCTTCTACACTCAACAGCAACTAAAGGGCCACACCATTTGTCTTCCAAAGCAAGAGAAAACCGGCTCCTGACTCGTCGCGCGGATTTAGAAGTTCACGCGCGTATTCTAATGACACTTGGGGAAGACAACCAGAGGATAGTCCTCTACCTGGGAAAAAATCGGGAAGGGCTTCTCGGAGCCGAGTTTGTCAGCGACGACACAAGGAGTATTCCAGAACGAAGCCAAAGTCGCACGACACAGAACAAATGTTTCTTGAAGGAAAGGCAGTCATGTGAGGTACAAGCGGAAAGCTTGAAACAAGACGCAGATGATCAGCGTGTTCCCCGGGCTGTCCGGGCTGACTAGTCTCCAAAATCGAGGGGAAACCATGGCCTACTCGTGTTCTGACGATTTGAAAATGCAAATTTTCTTGCCATTGAAGCCCAATCGAGACTTTCGGCGGCCATATTGTTAAGTGGCGTGAAATCGCACAAAAAAAACAGCCGTGGCACACGTGTACGCATCCCCCCCCCCCCTCACACACACACACACACACACGCACACACACACACACACACAGCTGTACCTACCAGCTGAAAGTATTCCAGGCTCACGGCATCCCAGGGAAGAAACCCCTCTTTCCTGCGGCAATCACAAATAAAAGCCATGAACACAGCTACAAGTTGAGTAAAGCCCATGTTTAAGAGCATCCACCACCATGAGAGACTCTGCCTTATGATGACTGGCAGTCTCACTTCTCTCAAGCATCACACTATGTTTCAACATCAATTCAGATTTGTGCATGAAGACCACAGGTACGACTTCGACTTTTGTGCACAACGAGATGTAAACTTGACTGATCGTGTGTGTTTATGTATCTTTATATGCCTGAACTGATCCCATACAGTACCAGAATGAGATAGATGTGAATACAGCAAGGCCAGGCAGTCATCGCCACTAGATAATTGCCCAAGAGAAAACACCCTGACAGGGATGCAGGGCAAAAGGAGCACTGCGATAAAAAGCGCTCTAGATACACATAGAGCAAAGCGTGATCCAGTACTGTACCTGAAGACCGATGGGTTGTGCATGGCAGCACGTGCTACCATTACAGACGCAGCTCCTGCACGAGCACACACACGCATGCATGCACACCCACCCACACACACACACACACCCACACACACGCACAGACACACAGACACAGACACACACACACAGAATGGCATAGACACCTGCTGAAAAGCTGTACTGCACCTCAGCATGCACATGCACAGCTTACTAGTAATATTGTGCTGTATACATGGACGGTAGCTGTCTGTCTGATCGTCGGAAAAACATCAATCGCTTTCCAGTTGCATAACAAAAATCGGACAGAGCCTGTGTTCAACTTCCTAGATTCTCAGCACACATTAAAGCCCAAGCCCTGGTGTTTTCAGTGCAAAATGTGGAAGAGTTTGTATCAATGAATCCCACTAACGCACCTGTTGCTTTGCGAAACTTCTCAATGTCGTCGTAACGGGAGATCTGACGTGAGCCACCGCTGTAACACACACACACACACACACACACACACATACACAGACACATACAGACACACACACAGACACACACACAGACACACACACAGACACACCACACACACACACACACACACACACACACACACACACACACACGCGCACACACACACGCCCGCACGCACACACACGCGCGCACACACACATACTTACTGTACTGTACTTGTTGCTCACTGCCAAAACTGGTCACGTGGGTCCCCCCGGGAGAGGGGAGAGAGACTCAAAAGGAATCTTGGAAAGATGACTCAATTGGTTATTGAACCGCCCAACGGCCGACACCCCCTGAAATCCCCAAGACTCTGGGTGGACTTGAAAATGATCCCACTTATGGGCTCACCACACCTCAGTAAGTGGGTGAGGACAAGGTGCAGAAAAAGGATTGACGGCATCAGGGTATCCGTCCCGGGGTCCAACTGCAGTTACCCCTGCCCCCTGCCCCCAGTGAAGGTAATACTTGCTACTAGTGTGAGTGGCTAAATCAGAGTGGATCTGATAAAGGCATCACTAGCACCATTGATTACACAAGTGTTAATCTAGCCAGAAGCAGTCCATGGTTAACAGGTATGTATACTTCAAATAAAAAAAGTATACGAACCCTGGAACCAACAAAGGTGGCAGGTACAACATTACACCTTCATTCCTGTTGGCAACAGACCCAACACAATCAGGCATAAGTGTACCTACCAACCGAACTACCTGACACACACATACACATACACACACACAAACACACAGAGTTTTCGAGCTAACGATTCTATCAATATTTACATGAACGAGCTAACAGCCTAACAGCGAAACAATGCAACATTGCCACGAGAACAAATTCTAGTATAGTTATAATACAAATTCAAAGGATCAGTCAGGGAAGTGAACTGCCTGAAAAGAGAAAAAAATGCCAGACCCACCAGGACTCGAACCTGGGACCTTGCTTGTCATGAGCAATGCTCTAACCACCTGAGCTGGTGGGCCTGGCATTTTATTCCTTTTCAGGCAGTTCACTTCCCTGACTGATCCTTTGATTTTGAAGTTCTCCCAAACCTTTCAAAATACTTCGAAGTATTTACAAATGCTATAAGTGCGGTTGTAGTATATTGTCCTACAATCTTCCGGGTCTATGTAGTAGTGCACATCTTACTTTGCAATCACAGGTAGCGACGTAGACTCGACCACTGCTTTGATCAGGTCGACGTGACAGGCCGTTGAGCTGCGCTGATGCTTGTACCTACACCAGCAACCAACAAGTGAAGAGAAGACCATTACATCATGTACAATGGTGACATACATGTACGCATTGTGCAACACCAGCGACTGGTGCCGAGAGAACTCGCCAGTCACCAGCTATGGAGAATTTATTGCAATTGCACTGAAAGGCCGCGGTAGTCAAGGTGTTAGAGAGATGATCGATTGGCCTCCTAGTACTAAAGAATGTGTTTGCGGATGGTTAACTTCGGGAGGTTCCGTGAGGTTTGCAGAATTGTCCTACTTCGAAGTAGAACAATTGAAATGCTTCACGATGTCGAACTCGGCGGCTGCGCCGTCGACATCGCCCACGTTGAACCTGCAGATGCCTGCTCTCATCCAGCTGCTGGAGTCATAATCTCAGGAGGCTGTGGAGTGGGAGTCACGTCCCGCTGCCCTGCTACCGCAGCCATCTGTCCAGTCCTCCACCTGCACAGGCAAGATCACGCTGCAGTGGCAGAATATGGGAGAACAGTACATTAAACACTGCCAGGCATACCTGCCATGAAGAGCTATAGCCGCAACGCCGGTCGACTCCACCATCTTGACAAATGATATCGTCTCCTCAAGCTGCAGCAACCAAAAAAACAAGACACAACGAAAATGTTCCTTCTTGTATTACCTATTGTGAGGTAATTTCTAACTGATGATCATCACAGGAAAACGTTCTTGGAAAACTCTTGACCTACATTGCCTTGTGTGCCGGAGTAATGAGTGTGCAGTTGATGTTATTCATAGCTTTACATAACAAAAATATCATAATAATACGCATTCTCACGTGCATAAAAAGTGTTTGTATTTGCTGAACGAACAAACAATATTCAGGTGGTTCAGCAAGCCGAATAGGCAGCCAGACACCATGCTAATTAATGTGACGCTGGTATACAAACAACAGAAGAATCATACGGTGTTTATAGGACATGACACACAACTTCTTTTAAACATCTGAAAGTATTTCCAACTTTCTAATGTATTCGGATGCGACCCACACCCTATTTTAGGGCATATAATTTTGAAGATTTCAAAGATCTGCGAAATGTATGGAATGTTTGGAACCCCTATAAAAATTCCAGTTTTACAGTACAACACAGTCACCACATACTACTGCATACCGTTGGTAAAAGGCGGATTTTGCACGTGATCGGCACTTTCACACCCTTGACCAGAGTCGACAGAATCTATCAGAAGGGCAGGCAAATACGCACAGACACGAGCAGGCACACGCATACACACATGTGCGTGCACGTACGCACCCAGAAAGTGCATATGCTTCAATTCACACCATGCACATGTAAAAAAAAGAAGAGTAAATTATCGTGTCCGTTCCCGAAGGGAACTCACGACGGCCGCTAACACCCGGTAAACCCTATGTACATGTACCGGTATTATAATGATCCTCAATACAACGCCACTAGCTCAAATGCAAGTCCTCAGATATTACTCTTGATCTTTTGTGCAGACACAAATACCAAGGGTGAATGCAAACTCAATTCGAATAGAAGCCTAGCCATCACACGTTTATTGGCACAGGAATTAACCTGGCGTTTATACACAACAGTACGACATAACACGTATCTTGAACCCTGACCTCTAGCCCAGCCCCAACATACGCTGTGTGTAATCAGAGCCTGCATGCTCCATGTCTGATACAGTTGCTCAGGAAAACTCTGAACAGTTTGTGTAGCTCATCATTTACCTCGCGAACTTGCTCAGGCTTGCTAAGGAGAGCAGCGCCCATACCACCCTGCAGGCAAATAAAAGGATAATACATGTACACAACGGCGCAACCGCCCACAAATGAGAGATGAACAAACAAAAATAGTCCCGCAATTCGTTGTGCAATTCCGCGGATACATGTACATATATTTCAAGTATAAGAAAGTGAAAACTTGAAGTACGTTGAAGTAGATTCAGAACAGTTTTCTGTCAGTGTTCATCAGTGGCCCTTCATCAATAATGAAAATAAGCAAACAAAGCAATACGACCATGTGCGTACTGTATTATATAAAACGGCTAATTTTAGCGCCGGTGATATTTTAAAAAATTTAGCGAAAGGAGGGGTTTCGCTAAAGTGTTGCAGCACCAATCGAATTTTTCCATGTACATGACGATTGTACAGTGCGGTACTAGTCATCTTTTTCTTTTCTCTTTAACTCTGAAACCCGGATCACTAAAATATTCATCGCGAATTGGTCTTGATTCAGAAAACGCTAACATTTTAGTAATTGTTTACCCGCTAAGCTTAGCCATTCTACAGTATTCCCTTCGGAAGTAGAGAGAACAAGCAAGTTAGTCTTACACCATGCACTACAAAGTATCGTCGATCCCCACCTCCTTCCCCACAGATAGCAATGAACTCTGTGTGTGTGTGTGTGTGTGTGTGTGTATGTATGTATGCAAAGACCCTTGGAGTGCCTGAGGACATTGGTCACATCGTACGGGAACGGCGTTTGCGCTGGCTTGGACACGTGGCACGGATGGAAGATCACCGGTTGCCGAAGTGTGCTCTCTTCGGTGAACTGCCTGCCTTGCGCCCCGCGCATGGTGCACGCAAGAGGTGGAGGGACGTCGTTATGGATGACTTTGCGTCGGTTGAGCCACCGGTACCAAAATGTGGATGGTACGATGCAGCCCAAAACCGCCCGGAGTGGCGTGCCATTGCCCGTCGACCACCCAAGGCACCCTCTGCTGCTGGCTACGGTTGCGCCTGCGGCCGCATGTTCCGTCGAACGGCGACCTGAAACGCCATCAGTCATTCTGTCGTGGACTGGAGAAATAACAATGCGCTATGATTGCTACGCAATGGGCAAGGTCAAGGTCAAGGTGCGTATGCGTGTGTGTATGTGTATGTGTATGTGTGTGTGTGCGCACGCGTGTGTGTGTGTGTGTGTGTGTGTGTGTGTGTGTGTTGTTGTTGCTGTTGGCAAGCTGTGTGGTCGCCTGTTACAAAACCGCCTGCAGTTGATTGCAAACCGTGACCTTCCCGAATCTCAGTGTGGGGTTCAACCAGGCCGCGGCTGTATGGATGCTGTCTGCTCCGTACGCCAACTCGTGGAGAAGTCATTTGAGCACCGGCAGAAGATATTCTGCATCTTTGTGGACCTCCGCAAAGCGTACGATTCGGTTCCTCGGCAAGCCTTCTGGCAAGCTCTGCTAAAGCTTGGTGTCCCTTCCAGCCTCGTCTCCGTCATCGAGTCCTTCCATACCAACATGGAGGTTTCCGTACGAGTTGCTGGTGAGTCCTCGGGCACAATCCATGTGCAAAACGGCCGGAGGCAAGGCTGTGTGATGGCACCAGTGTTGTTTAATTTGTTCTTCGGCTTGGTTAGCGTTGGCGCGAGACTTTGACTGAGCGTGATATTGATGCTGGTGTGTCCTTCCGTCATGTTGATGGTAACCGTTTCCTGCATTCTGTTCGACGAGCACAATCGACGGAGGTGACAGACTTCGAATATGCTGATGACGCTGTGCTCTTTCTCTCCGTGCTGCTAAGGATTGTCTAGTTGCTTTCTATGAAGTAGTGGACTCGTTTGGTCTGTCCGTCAGCATCCCCAAAACGAAGTTTATTGTTGCGGGTCATTTTGCCTCTGAGGCGGATTGTGCTCCCATCCTGGTTGCTGGCGACCAAGTCGAATGTGTACCATCTTTCGTTTATCTCAGAAGCATCATTACACCTGAAACCAGATCTTGTCATGATGTCGCTCGTCGCGTTGCTAACGCCGCTAAAGCATCTGGTGCATTGTTGGAGGTGTCCCGGGATTCGACAACGTCTCTGTCCACCAAGAGACATTTGTATTCTGCCTGTGTCGTGTCAATACTGCTGTACGGTGCTGAATGTTGGACACCACTCGAAGACAATCTCAGACGTATAGATACCTGCCATCGACACGTGGGCTTTTATGTCCCCACGTGACTAGATTGCAGCAGATAGGCCTTGTTATTTTATTTGCCTTGTTATTTATTTGCTTTCCTTTATTTATTTGTCTTCCATAAACGGACTTTATTCTGCGCTTCATGCACCCGGCCGATGCCTGGCGCTTCTCATTGGGTACGCATGGTTGGAACCTGAGCTGGTACGCTCTCTTCGTGCTGTAGTACATACACATTATTACTACTATTGGTACACACTGTTGCATGCGGGTGCGTCAACCTCATGGCTGCGACTGGATATTACTGCTGTAACCTTTTCGCTCGCTCTCTCTCTCTCTCTCTCTCTCTCTCTCTCTCTCTCTCTCTCTCTCTCTCTCTCTCTCTCTCTCTCTCTCTCTCTCTCTCTCTCTCTCTCTCCTTCTGCCCTTGATGCGGAAGCTTTGGCGTTCGTCTCTCTTGCCTTGTGCTCTCTCTATTCATATTGTCTCTTGATTGAACTAAGTTACCTTCTTGGAAGATGTGAGTAAACCCGAACGCTGGCGTGAGTGTATGTGTCTGAATATGTCTGAGTGTGTGTGAGAGAGTATGTCTAGGTATATATGCGGGCGTGCAAGGGTAATTCTGTTGGTGGACTCTCTCCAAGTGGCCACCACTGCATGGTTTCGTAACTTTAGTAAGTTAGTTCATGTCTGACCGCATCCCAGGGGTCCAACCCCGGGCCGACCGGACACGACATTTGCAGCAGATTGCGCTGGAGGCCGTTCAGTCTACAGGTGCACTTGCAGCACGGGTACATCCACCGACACCCAAGCTTGTTCTCCCTCTGTCCAGTCGAGAGTCAACTATCCCGGTCAGTGGCAAATTCCAGTGTTCGATGACAGTGTCACCGCCAGTTCTCAGCATCCGGGTTGAAGCTGCACAAGTGCAATCGCCCTACTCGTCAACAGGGAGAAACCTGCCAAAACGAGTGTGTGAGTGTGAGTGTGTGTGTCGTGCCTTACCGTCAGTGAAAAGGGCTTGGGGCAGCCCATGTTGATGTCAATACCAGCTACATCATTCTCTCTGAGCAGCAACAGAGCACATATCATGGACTTCAGTACAATGAATTGAGTTACATAAGTAATGCAGTTTTTTTTAAGAAGCTTCAGGGTTTGCATTAGAATTAATTATAACGTTTCTGAAAGTGTAGGAATACCACTGCCCTCATGAATCAACAATGGCATATTCCATGCAGTGCTTCTCGTCTCTTCGAAGGCGTGGGATTGAATCCAACTGCTGCTAGCTTGCGCACCACTACTACTGTTCACTCTATCTAGACAACAGACAGCGGAGAGCGCATTGACTGAGCTTCCAAGGGCACATACACACACACACACACACACACACACACACACACACACACGCACACACACATGACTAGGACTCGAGAGAAATGACAAACTAGCAACAAGACTCTCACTCTCCAGCTGGAAACGATCTGGTACTGGCGACCACACATCTGTGGACCAAGGTATGGTTGGTACAGGAGACCATACATCTGCACACCATGGTATGGGTTGCTTGTTACAAGCGGTCCTATTTAGGTGCACCCTGGGATGGCCGGTACAAGCCACCCTATTTCGGTGCACCATGCGATGGTCGTTAGTTACAGGCTAAACCACACATGACTACTCATGTACCACTTACATCCGCTACAAACCCATTGAATGCAGACTACTCACACAAGTTTAGCGATTTGCAGTGCCCGTGCAGCACAGGATGTTCCCTATAGGCAAGGCAGAAAAGGCATCATGGGAAAAATAGTACGCACAGTCATCAAGTACTAGTAGCTATGGGATCAAGTCAGGCGACCCAAAAATTAATAGGAAAAGAGAGAGCGAGGCGACGAGGCAAAAGAACTGGAAGCAACTAAGCACAAATTGCACCTACAGTGCTGCGGAATGAAATCCGATCGCGTGAATCAAGTTCGCGCCGTGCAAAATGTTCACATCCCAGTGTTGATAGGTCTAGGGCTGCACGGCGCCCTCCATGATATTCACTCGCTTGATCGGATTCCATTCAGCAGTACTGTACATCAGACCATCTGGTAAAAGGAGAGCGATCGCTCTCGCGTGCCTTCGCTCTCGCGCGCCTTCACTCTCCTTATTTTCTTTTAGGGCGCACTTTTCGTCGCGCGCCTTGAGAATTTCGAGCGCATCCGGATTACTATGAAGTTCTGAAAACACTCAAATATTTCGTAACTCGGCTTTCCCTGAACGGAATCGAGTAATCGAAAGGTGTATTCGCATTAGAAAGTTCTCAGCTGTCGCCTCCAACAAATCGGAAGTCGATCCGAGGTCCAAAAGTGGAGGTACGGCACTCGCAAGGTATTTTACGTACCGTTGCAAATTTTCACTTCCGCACTTGGGTGGAAATCATAGTTTTTTGACATAAAGGATTTCCCTCTGTTGCGTGACAGTCCAGGCATGCATAGACCTGTGTGACGCCAGACACAGGTCTTTAGCGGTCAGCTACAGAAGAAAGGAGCGCTCTACGATGAATACTACAAAATACCATGGATCTTAGCGAATTGTCTCAATTTCCCACTGTGTGTGTCATTGTCCCTGATGAAAGGAAATTAAAGTTGTGGTCCGAACAGCTATCATTTGTAGTGCGTACGGCGATTTTCCAGAACGAATTTGGCAGCTATTGGGTATTGAATCCGATTGGGGTATGGCAAGATGTTGAAAAACCCCGTATTGTGCTCGCCTTGGATAGATAAGGCGAGCGACTTTTTTTTTGGGGGGGGGGGGGGGGTGGAGACTGCTCTCCCACCACTCCCCTTGAGAGGATAGCGAGAGTGATTCTTCACTCTCCTGAATTTTTCTTACACGAAGGTCTGTACATACACCAGGCAACAAGGTCATGGGGGGTAGAAGTGACACAGGAGCAGTTCTCACAAAAAAGGGAGAGCCAGCGCAATCGAATACGGTTTGTAAAGAAAAGGGGGAATATAGGAAAATATCTCTTAATTTGCTGGCCAAAAATCCTATATATAGGATTTGAAAATGTGTGCCTTTTATGCCGTTGTTATTGGTCATCACGACCAATAATAACGGCATAATGGTTTTCATGGAAGTTGTAAATATGTTTGAGGCATGAATGTTTACATTTTAGATTCATAGGGTGATAATATTTCTGATGAATACCCATTTTCAGCAATAATTGGAAATTTGAGCATAATTTTTCAGCTGCTGTCATGGAAAGGACTGAAGCAGTGAATGTGCAGAAGAACATTGCAGGTGTGGCACGGGGTGGTTTCTTGACGACATATCGCACATGCCGTCACGAAACTACCAGTTTTAAGGATAAAACAAGGTCCAATAAAATCTCAAATCCTATATATAGGATTCGAAAAATAGGGCACAGGCCTTAGTAATATTGGGCAAGGAGATGAGCCTGAGATGTTAGTGTTTGAAAAAATTATCTTATTCAACTCTCGATATCTACTGAGACCTAGCAAGGAAGAATTGGTCACATACTTTTTGCTATTCTCATGCCACACCCATTTTGAGTTGAAAAATATGACCAAAATCCTGTATATAGGATTTAGCAAATTAAGAGATAGGAAATATATTTATAGCCGCGATCAAGACAAGCTGAATCGACATTTGTGTATACTTTATTCATGCAATGTAAAACGGTGGACTATATTTATAGGAAAATACATATGACGAACATGCATCTTTACTCTGGCCTTGTTTCGGTCCAGGGCTCCCAAAAACTCAGCAGTACACTAGCTTTACTAAGTTTACAGAGAAAGCCGAAAGGGGGAGTGAGTGAGTGAGTGAGTGAGTGAGAGAGAGATAGAGAGAGAGTGAGCAAATGAGAGAGAGTGAGAGAGAAAGAGAGAGTGAGCGAATGAGAGAGAGAGAGAGAGAGAGAGAGAGAGAGAGAGAGAGAGAGAGAGAGAGAGAGAGAGAGAGAGAGAGAGAGAGAGAGAGAGAGAGAGAGAGAGAGAGAGAGAGAGAGAGAGAGAGAGAGAGAGAGAGAGAGAGAGAGAGAGGGTGCGGGTGTACATGCATGTATGGGCGCGTGACATACCATCTGAAAAACAACACGATTACGCTCCTCCTCACAAGTCCGAAACACGCAGTGTCCGTCTGACATGGCAAAGTCCACCGTACCCAGGACCTCTGCACAGCAGAGCACACACCATGGCAAGAATCAACAAAATCGGCTCAACAGACCATCTGCACCATGCAATGTGATGTCATCTGAATACATCTCTCTGGACAAAATGGGGTGCTTTGCGGATCTAAACACTGAATACTAGTACCCAATTCAGCCCAGAGGTTCACACACATCTTGTACCCACTTCAGCATTGTGCATCTGGTCTATTACGGTTGTCAGCTGGTAAGGCTGAAGTGGAACGTGGATTCACAGATTTACGAAAGCTACTCCTCTCGCATCTTCGGGATTTCTGTACCACAGGCCAGTCTGCTGACAGCGAGTGGCAAGCGTAGTCTAAACAGCTAGTTGGCAGTGTTGCCACATCATTCTAGCCAAATATCAGTAGCATGAAAAAATAAAATGCATCATCCGGGGGCTTTAGCCCCCAGACCCCCCCCCCCTATATAGCGACCACATGCGGCACTGATAAGAAAAAAAACATTTCACGGGTTTGCGTGACACTCAGGCTGAGTTTGCCGATTTTTCCCCGAGACGGATGATTTCGCTTAGCGCCTCAGGAGAGAGCTATGGATGTACTCGTGATGCGCAATAGAAGTCAAAAATCTGGACCATGGCTCCTAAACCATGCATAAGGTCAAACTTGAACACTTTCATGGCTGTTGTCGGCAGGAGAAGGTCAATTGTCGGCAGGTCGTGACATGCCTCAAAAATCGGCAGGCTACTGACATGTCGGCAGGTGTGGCAACACAGAGTTGGACAAAGTGACACACTTGTCATCTGCCCTGCCTCGACTCAAGGCAATACTTCGTACTGTTTGTCATCGTACTCGAGTACGCAACACACAGATGATGCAACACAGTGTATCTAGGAAAGCAAAGGACATCGTGCTCTCCTGTGAGAACTGCCAGGAGTTTTCCGGGGATGCTGCCATTGAAGAACTAAATATTGCAGTGGTGGGTCCATTAAAAACAGACCTGCATTGTACTGCAACACTGCATTCTTGAAGAACTTCACATCTATACAACCTTGTACGTGCTGACCAGGCTCTCCCCGTACCGGTTTTGCATGGAGTGAAACCCACATCGTTCCACACTCCACTCACCCGTGCCCTTTCCCCACTTGCTACAAATCCCTGGTTGCCACCCGGCAAACCCAGACTAGAGTGTGACACACAGAGTATTTAACAGTCAACTCACTGTTTTCCACACGAGTGCACGAGATCATCTTGAAGTCGATGATTTCCTGAAGACAGCACCAGGTACAGACACACGATAAGTAGATCGTTCAAATGTCAAACACAAACATACAGAAATGCTTCCAGACAACACACACGCACACAAACACGCGCACACGTGTACACAGGCACACACACACACACACACACACACACACACACACACACACACACACACACACACACACATACACACACATACACACACACACACAGTCATAAAAAATTCCAGGGTGACCTGTAGGGTATCCTCTGTAGCCTCTGTTATTACCATGCGTGGCAAGTTACATGTTGTCGGAGTGATTCACAAATGGGAATTGATGTTTCTAGTAGAACTCTCTACTGCTGAAAACTACACAGCGCAAACCATGGGGTTCACTATTATCTTGCACAGCTTGTCTACGACTCACTGTGACCATGCCCAGCATTTCCAGCAAACGAGGGAATAAGCCCGTGGTACCACTTGGTAGCAAGGCACCCGTGCCACACACACAAACAAAAACTAGTCAACCATACGACAAATGACTTGCAACTACTGGATGATGAAATACATACAGTTGTGCTAGGTGAAAGCCGACCCAACGTGCATAAAACTATTTGGCACCCTCAACCTGTACAGCCATTGACGCCCTCGCAGGTACGAAAGCTGCACGACGTACACATGTACAAGCACAATGACACAATGGGAACTGGGACAGGGCGCCAGTTTTGCACTTCGCGAGTTGGATTTCGCTTAGCGCAACTGTACAACGTTGACAGCAGCGCATGAGCACGCACGTTTAACTTGTTTCCTAAGAAACGGCGGGAACACTTTCCCCACGCATACTACGTGTATATCTGGCACTGTATTTGCAGTATTAGTACGCAACTAGCCTGCAATAGGCGCTGTTCTGCCACGTCTAGTTGCATGCTGTATGTAATCTGTGCAGGGTCCATTCACAGCACTGTTTGCGCTTGCACGATAAAACACTGTTAAGAAACGTACAGTAGAAGGCCAACATCTACCACCTGAAATTCCCGCCGAACTTTACCAACAGACATAGCGCAAAGCACATATCAAATACATGTACAATCGCTTCTCTCATGTCGTTACCACGTACACTTAGCACCCTGATACTGTTTTTGAATGTTGCCGTTAGAGTTTATCTCCAGTCACCTTTAGTGAATGCTATGTGTGAGTTCTGGAACATACCTCGCCTGCTTTCAACAGACTGGAATAATAAGCTTTCATTGTCAGATACATGACTGCAAGGTGTACATTTCAGGATACTAGTACTCCTGGGGCTGTATTTATATATTCCGTACATGTGTTGTGTATTTTTATCACAATACACAATGCTGACCTCTTCACACTTACATCACATGTGCACATGTGCAGCATGATCATAGGATTTGTATTGTGCTATATGTTTGAATATCAACACATTTTATATGTTGCGTGTGTCCTCGCGCTGTGCCTCTAGTCTTACTGCTGCTTGTATCACCTTTACATTCTATATCCGCTGTTGTACGGGTTAGCCTCTTTTCTGCCTGTACCCACCCGAAGAGAAGGCAATGAAAGTGCCAATGGAAACTTTCAGAAATGCTGCTTGCAAAGAGCCTCAAGTTAGTTCGTTCTTCAGTCCGAGGGCATTTTTGTCTCCTAAGAAACTATTTGCTGCATTTATATTTGGTGTCTACCTCCGCTTCCTTATTGATGCGCTGATAATGCCCGATGGACGAAATATTGGCAACGTATTGCATTCAAGTGCAGCTGAGAGCCTCTGGTTGGGTGATCAGGAGGTGTTTTCAATGGCAGGTAAGTGCAGTACATACGTACCACTAAGAGCATGTTGTTAAATTCACAATACACGTACGTCAAAGAATGAGTCATCTGGCAATACACCCCAAGACTCAAGACCATGACTGTAAATATTGTCTATGGGGTCTGCGAGGGCAGAATTTCACATAATGTGACAGATCAGTGCATCTTTGTACATGATAGCCTGAGATAGCTTCCTTGACCTGGCTTGGGCGGAAGTCTCTCAGTCTGGTAGTCAACTAGTTATTACTTGCATTTCTCTACCATGCGTAACTCAGTCTTCGCACCATGTCACATGACGTGAAACCTTGTAATGACCGCCGTTGTAGCTCTGCATTGAGAATGTGCAGGCAGTTGCATACTTTGGACGGTGTTCTGTACTTTTCCACTGAGACTGGTAAAGCTAGTTGTAAGTAATCTTCATATTACATACTAGTCTTTCTCCATTCAAACTTCACCAGCTTTCTCAACTATTAGACCTCCGATATACATGTAGGGTACCTCGCCTCTAGTATACGACAGCTATTATGGCTCCTGGACTGGTGCGCTGTGCTGGAGTTTTACTCCGCTACACTCTAACACTACAAACAACGTAACAGTAACACATGACGTTGCCGACAGTGCCACAAGTTTGGCAAATCAATTTTAATGATCCATTACCTCCGAGTAGACGATGTCTGCTCCACAGCGCAGAGCCAGCAAACGAAACGGCAAAGTGCCAAATCGTACCATCGGCGCCAGGATGGCCTTATCGCTGTACACCAGCGCCA
The DNA here is from genome assembly GCF_964019385.1 of Sycon ciliatum. Taxonomy (NCBI): domain Eukaryota; kingdom Metazoa; phylum Porifera; class Calcarea; order Leucosolenida; family Sycettidae; genus Sycon; species Sycon ciliatum. The sequence continues at coordinate 4,930,508 of NC_088647.1, read as the reverse complement.
TTGTGTGCGATATTCGGGCCAGTAAGTAAACAATTTTCTACAAAATGAACGAGAGCCTTTTCCTCCCACCAAAGAAGTCAATGGAAAATGCCATGGAAAAGCTCCCAACGCCACCTACAAACCAGAAAGCTATAACCCAACTTATGGGCGGCCAATTGCTTGTTTTTGATCTAAAGAAGCACAATGACGGCTTCTCATCTCTTGCCAAATATTACAAAATTGTACTGATACATGAACATATACCGGTCATCCTCCTTTCTGCTTTTGCAGAATTTCAACAGAACACGTAACATTTTTTTTACATACACTCAAACTTTCATCATGACGTAATTAATGGTGCGGGGTACGTGACGTCAGATCAGCTACATGTATGTAAGTAATTAGTTATGTAACTGAGTTTTTCCTCTTGCTTTTTGTGAGTTTTGTCAGGTCAGCTTTGATCTGACTGAATGCGATGCGCGCTTCCGCTTTGTATGTGGCGCGCGCTAGCTAGCTTTGCCACTCAGTCTGACTACAGCGACTACAGCACGCACGGTACCTGCTTTTTCTTCTTCTTCTTTTTTTTACAAAGACTGCAAATGCCAAACATGTCATGAGCTCCACTACACTTTCTGGCCGTACACTACACACTCCCAATGGCCCTGTATCGGAAATTTCGGAATACTCCCTGACACTCGCCCCTGACACAGTTCACACCATACTAGGGCCAGTCACTGTTCCACAAGTCCAACTCCATATCCAGAGAATGAACAGTCGTAAAGCCACAGGACCTGATAACACTGATCCCCACCCAGGTCTACAAGCTCATCAAAGATGAGATCGCCCCGGCCATCTTCAAGTTAGCCAAACTATTTAACTAGCAAATGTGCGGCCTATCTACAAGCGTGGAGATAAAGTCAGTCCCATCCAACTATAGACCAATATCACTCTCCTGTCTCACATGTCTAAGCTACTGAAACATAATTATTGTACACGACCAACTAATGTACTATATCTATAATGCACCACCACCACTGTTACCCCTACCTGCTGAGCAATTATTTGCCTACCGCAGAGGTCACTCCTCAGCGGCGAGGACGTGCTCACCCCCGTGATCAACGACTGGATGCTCTCCTTGGACAAAGGTGATTATATCGTAGCTGCCTTTCTAGACATGTCAAAGGCATTCGACACAGTTATGAAGTTCCACTGAGTAGTAGCAAGAGTCCATAAACTGTTTATGCACTCTTGGTAGTAGTAGTAGTAGGAGAATTTATTATTTTGATAGGGAAGGCCCTACAGACGTTGCCGTCTTGTTACAGGGAACCCTAAGTGCTCTTTACAGAGCGAAACAAAAACGGATAGATGCTCAACCTGACGACACGAGACAGGCAGAGAATTCCACCTATCAGCGCCAAGGAAAGAAATGGAGAACATGCCATATCTAGTGGTAGCAGCGGGCAAAGAAAGTGAAGAGAATGATTGCCCTCTAGTGCGCCTCTCGGTGCAAGTAGCAGCCGACTGGAGGGTGAACATTGAGGAAAGAAGAGGACTTGTAAGCTGATGAATACAGCGGAAAACAAAAATAAAAAGCCTCAAGTTGAGACGAGATTCGAGGGAGTATAACTTAGCGTGCCGCAAAACAAAGACAGTCGGGGTACGGCGAGGGAGACCAAAAACCTGTTTCATGCTGATATGACTTAAAGTAACAAGGCGAGAGTATAAAGATGGTGTAAGACAGTGAGCATACGAGTTGCTGGCGTATTCAATAGTGGATTGGATGAGGGATAAATAAAATATTCGCTTAGTTGTGTGATCTACTGTACGGCGGCAGCGGCGGAATGCTCCTATCTTCTTATAAACAGATGTACATACATGGTTGACTTGATCCTCAAAGGTGAGGTGTTGGTCAATAATGAGGCCAAGATAACGCGCTGTGGCAGAAGGTCGAATATCGCGGACACCACCGCATGCAATGGAGTGAACTAATTACTTCTGGAGATCGGTGTCCGCGGTGGTACTGCCTTGCAGTGGTTCTGTAGCTACCTTACCCACAGGAAGCAACGTGTGGTCACCACGATACAGCAAGGCCTGACATACAGCAGCAACAGGGGGGTTCCGCAAGGCTCCGTTTTGGGGCCCTCTCTCTTCAACCTGTCAGTCAGAAAACTCCCCTCTGTACCCCAACACTGCAAGGCTCGACAGTACAACATTGTCAAAGTGAAAGAGTTCTTGGCGGCCAGAGGCTTACTGCTTGAGTCTGGGAGTGGGCAAATCAATGAGGAAAACAAGGAATACCAGTGACTCGATGATACCTTTGGAGTTGAATTGAAACTTAGCCATATTATTATTATGTTACGGGCTCCGGCGGGCAGTGTCGGTGCTAGTTGGTGCTGGTGCTGCTCCTCTTGCTGGTGGCGAGTGGAGCGCCGGTGCTAGTTAGCAACTGCCCTCGGTTGTGTCATGGTGGTTTTCTTTGACCATCAACCCAGTGCAACTTGTACAGGGCTGAGGCATGCGAGTGCTGCGACTTGACGCCGAACAGTGAGGCCTGGGAGATACGACCCCGGACAGATGAGCTTTAGGGCTCGGTGCTGTACCCAGTCCAGCTGGTTCGGGGTAGACTGGGACGCACCCAGCCATGAAAGTGGGCAGTACTCAAGTACTGGGTGGACGAAGCCGCGGTACACGGCAAACTAGTACTTGACTTTGTTGTCGAGGATTGGCAGAGCTTTCCTCATGAAGCCAAGCCGTTGGTGACCACGGACGGGAACTTGTAAATGCACCCCCACTTCCACTTTGATACAGAAACAACCATGTTGTTGGTTTGACAGCACTACAAACAAGGTGGAGGACATCAAACCAACAACATTTGTGAACTATAACAAGGTTTTATCTAATACTAGTACTGTACTATATTGTTAGGTTGACAGCATGAAACAAGGTGGAGGACACTGTGTTCGGAAGCAGTGACCTTACTACAACCTTCCGCGGTTGGCAGAGCCCCGGTCCCTGCGGACCATTTCTGCCAACCGCGGAAGTTTGTAGTAAGGTCACTGTTTCCGAACACAGTGTCCTCCACCTTTTTTCATGCTGTCAATCTAACAATATGCGTGAACTATAACAAGATTCATCTAATACTATCTAATACTGGTTTTGAACAGTATTAGGTTATAATATTAATATAGTACTGCACTAGTATTGTATTGGATTATCTAATACCAGAAACAACCATGTACCGATATGTTGGACTGTACGCTCAGCTTTTTTTTTTCCTGCCGTCTGAGTTATAGGAGACCTATAATTGTAGGACTCTCGTTCATTTTCAAGAACTTACGGTTAACTCCCTGGTTGAGATCCGTATCTCGGCCGGGTGAGCAGACGCTTGGTTCCCACCACTGGAATCTGGAGAAACTGCGACGGCCAGTGCCTCTTTCACTAGTACTAGTAGAGTCCTACGAATGATCGGCTACGATCAAGAGTCTATCCATACACGTGGTTATCACAAAGTGGTTATCACAACAACAGGGGGATCTCCCGTCTACATAACCCGTGCTTCCCAACCAGGGAGTAGTACAATGCTCCCTGTTCCCAACCATGGATTCTGTGCATATCTGGACTCCGAAGGCACGTTTTGGGCATACTGGTACATGTATACATGTACAATCATAGACTCAGAGTACATTGTATTACAATGTACTCTGAGTCTATGGACGCAAACGTAAACCACCTTCGCCCCACCAGGGTATGTAACTTTGGTCTAAATATTCCTGGATGCAAGTCAGATCAGCTTGTAAAGAAGTCAACACCTTCCGTGGGAGTCATGTACATACATGATTGTATCGGTTTCAGCTTTGTTGAGAGGATTCAGGATTGTATCTTTCTCCCTTTCAAAGTTTGTATTTCCTATAAAGCAAAACACATCTAAAAAAAGTTGCATTCATGTAGCTGGTTCTTAGCGCCCCATATGCATATACATGTACCGTTCACTAACTTGAGAAGTAGCGCTTAGGCGGCGAAACTGTGAGTTCCGCACTTGTTTCTTGTTGTAAATACTCGGCCATTCAGCTGGTAATGGCAGCTATATGTACATGTAATACTGACTAGTTTCATCTCAGGCAGAGACCTCCTTGATAGACACCTACTTCACTCTCCCCTTTTCACTGCGTACTCTGCGTGGCTGGCACTTCCCCAAGAAGCTAAGGACCTTTCTTCCCTCCGCCTTTTTAAGAGCCTTGTCGCGCCTTGACTTTGATTTTGTGTTTCTCATTTTGTTGCAATCACTACTTATCCATGCCGGTTCCTTTTTTTTCTTCTCCTCCCCTTCTCCCTTCCTTGCCGTGGTTGGCTAACACCCTCTCTCTTTGTATTGGCCGGTGTTCTCACTGTGCTATGAGATGCTGTAATAAATAAATAAATAAATGTAACATTGTATTTGCTTCGGACAGCCCTCAAGAAGACGACTGGAAAAGCAGGCTTTGCGGCTTTGACCCCTGCCCTTTGGCAGGGGTCAAAGCCGCAAAGGTGGAGGCTGATATATCACCTGCCGAGTCTACCATGATAATCTTCAGGAATCGCTTGCACAGCTCCTGATGATGATGATGGTCATGTGTTGAATCGGGTATTTCGCAAATAAATAAACAACCTATTGACCTCTGCACGATGAAGATGAGACCAACCACACACGATACAGTGAATAGTAGTCTTGGGCAGTCATTAATTTTACTTCCTACATGTACATGTCGGTCACGAGGAATCTTTTAGAAACAGGCTTACAACGGTGGGTTCGTACAAGTGATGGAACTCGCTGAATGAGAACATGCAGAGGCCAAGGTTGACCTTTGTCTGGCTCGGAGAGCTGGGATCAATGGTCTGGACCACTGAGTTACATGTAGTTGGCCCCTACAAGGCATTGAACTTACTTGAGTCAAGACTGAAGCCAACATAATTATGCTGGTAGTTTGACGTGCTGCCCCTTACAGCGGTCACGTGAGGGATTACATGGCGCGGTGCATGTGATTACTAGGTACATGACTACAATGTCATGGTGTCAGTGCACAGATGTCATCAGTTGTCAAAACGGTCCTGGATCGCACGAAGAAGCATCAAAAGACAGCAGTAGCATTGCACTGCACGCACGGTTTTGGTATGCGGATCATTTCCCCAAAACTACTTCTTAGCTAAAGATGGGTATGGTTGACGACATGATGAAGACAGCTTTCTGACGGCGATGCGCACTGTTGACGTGTGTCTATCATCATTATGATCGCCGTCCGTGCGGGTGAAAGGGTCTCATGCCATAGTTTTGAGATCGCGGAGTATGGCCTGATCCAGTGGCAGTGACGTGCCGACAAGCGTCGTCTTCTAGCTGTCAATATTCTGATCGAGAAGGTTTCCAAGTGCAAAAGCTGGGCAGCTGCCAGACGTCAATGTCTGGACATTATGTTCCCGTAATGCCGAGCGCATTCCCTTGCGCTATCTCTTGATATCATCGGGCTATCCGGGTCCCATGCAGGCATAGCACTTCTTTGACACTCAGACTCTAACTACTGTTATTATTACTCTATTATAATAGTCTAGTACAGGAAGTAGAGGTCTTCCAGCATTTGACGTGTCCATATGCCGGTATGCTAGACTCTAGAGTCTAGACTCGAGTACTTGTACAAAGTACCGGTAACCACAATGACATACATGTAGTTGTACCTTCGACTCGAGTTCGAGTGCAGAGCGTAGCTGGCCTAGCCGTCGTAGATCTAACTAGTACATTGTACTTAGCAGCACGTGACGATACCGATATTCATGAATGAGTCACGAGCTAGCTCTGCTAGCTAGCTAGCTAGCTGCTAGGGAGATAGAGTAGAGACAGCAGGGTCGTATTATTCATTGTGCATCCACCTGCCAGTCAGTACGGGCAGTCATATACCATTGTATACAGACAGTGTAGACTGTAGACTTGTAGTCTAGAAGAAGAAGATCAGACCAAACCGTGATCACGGGACCTGTCGTGCGATGACCTCTGCTACCCAACGTCGCCACGCGGACACGTCAGTGAGCTGAGCTGGAGTAGAAGCTACAAAATTTTCTTTTTCCGCTCTATTATAATAAGTGCAATCACTCTCCACAGGCCAGAAAGAAACGAACGTTGATGAAGCAAGAGTGCGATTAGAGTCCTGTGCCGCGGAAGCCGTAACCTCCTTGAAGCTCGTACCGTTCCGGAGTGTACTATCGCGATCAGTTGGCCGTCAGGATTGCTTGGTTGCTCGTAGCGCCGCCACTCACAATGGAGGCCTCCCAACAACAAAGAATGGACGAGCCAGCGCGTCAAGATGCGCCGAGCGAGCACATCAAGCTAGCACTGAAGCCCAAGATGATATTCTTCGTGGCTCTAACTCACCTAGGAGGCTTGGTAGGTCTTGTGTTGCTCTGTCTCAACGAACGCTGGTGGCGACTACTCTTAGAAGTCATTGTCTACTGGCAAATCGCAGGTCTAGGAATAACTGCCGGCGCGCATCGACTCTGGTCCCATCGCAGCTACAAGGCCAGCTCGCCGCTGCGCTTCATTCTGATGTTGATGAATTGCGCGGCGCATCAGGGCTCAATCTACCACTGGTGCCGCGACCACCGCATTCACCATAAATTCAGCGAAACGGACGCGGACCCGCACAACTCGCAACGCGGCATGTTCTTCGCACACATGGGATGGCTGCTACGGGACAAGCATCCTCAGGTGCTGAAGAAGGGTGGTGAGCTGGATCTAAGTGACTTAGAGGCCGACTGGGTGGTGACCTTCCAGGCCAAGCACTACAAAAAGCTGAGCACTTTATTCTGCTACATCCTGCCAGGTTTGTATGGCCAGTATGTGTACGGAGACTACTGGCTGGGGCTGTTTGCACACGGCCTGCTTCATCACGTGGTCCTCCTGCACTCCACCTGGTCCGTGAACTCGCTCGCTCACCTCTACGGCATGCGGCCCTACGATGATGCCATCCGACCGGTGGAGAACTTCTTCGTGTCGCTGTGCGCGGTCGGCGAAGGCTGGCACAATTGGCACCACTGCTACCCGTTTGACTACGCTGCCAGCGAGTACGGCATTCTGGGAAGGTACAACCCGACGAAATTGTTCATCGACGCCTGCCACCGCATCGGACTAGTTACTGGTCGTAAGCGAGCCATCCATCTGTGGGAGAGCAAGAAGGCACGCCTTGCAGCTGCTTCCGCCAAGAGGCACTGGCCAAGTTGATGAGGACGCGCCCATTCATGAAAGCGAGCATGGATACTCGCGCACAAAGAACAAGAACGTTTTCTCCGCCCATATGACATTCTATAATTATTATAATAGCGAGCCCGACTTGCCTTGAGCGCCAGAGAGCGCTCAGTCAGTGTTTGGCTTGAGTTTTTAGCAATGTTGTTGGGTGTACCGGTACTCAAAGTATCTATTATCGAAGTACAGGTCTGAACGCCTTGGATTTATGAAACTAGCCTTTCCGAGATTTCTAGATTTTACCACCCATGTCCAGACGTGTATATGATTCTCTCCATTCCTTATTATTCCATCAATTATGCCCTCCGTTCCGTGCTCAATGATTTATCCGCACTCAGCAGTGCACACTTAAATCTTTACTGTGACCTTGCACTCCGATCACCAGTGAGTGGGGTGGTTCAAGTGCATGCGTTCTAAGGGGATGGTGCTAGTTCAGGAAGTGAAGGGGGGGGGGGGGGGACAAGTAATTGGTTTATACTTTATAGTTCTTCAGGCTGAACTGGTAGCCTGCAGTTTCTTGTTCGCTCATTTGCCTGCACACCCGGTATACTAGTAGATAGACTTTTCAAATACCGTGAACTCCACTAGGAGCAGATAACAAACATGCAAACAAATGCTATGCAGTGTTAAGGTTTCGGCTATGCGGCGTTTACTGAGGCTTGATGATCGATGGTAAACAGCCACACATGATGTAGTACATCAAGACACTACACTACAGTAAGAATCGCGGCGAGTCAACACAGTGAGTGCCAGGGAGCAAGACAGGTTAGTGCAACCCCCAGACCTACCAGTGCAGTACCACTACTGGCACTAGTACTACCACTACCAGGCAGTACAGCTGTACTAGTCTACCAGTACCAATCAGAGAGTCGGACTCGTAGTCTACGTAGATCT
>NC_088647.1:4904874-4917374 GCF_964019385.1 Sycon ciliatum | reverse complement strand
TCACATGGCGCTACCTAACGACACCGCTATTCAGACACGTTGTCTACGTAGCTACGTAAGTTTCTACGTAAGATGCTCGGTACCTGGTCCTGGACCAGGGAGCTACTCCATGGCTCCTACCATCGCGGGGCCGGCTGGCCGCATGCGTGTGCATTGCAGACTTTTTGTTGTTGCCTTTCCGGATGTGCATACACGAGGAACTTCCTTCTTTGGAACTGCTTCTTGCATGAGCTGTTTCGTTTCGGCGCTGCTGAGACCTCCTTTCGCGGAATATTACTCAATGACAGGTGAGTTGACCAGTTCCCTTTGATTCATTTGCTTGTGTTGACTCTTTCATTTACGAAAAGTGTGCTGACTTTGGGTGGAATGCAATAAATATGGAAAAGCTGACAGGATCTCTTTTCTAAATTTAGCTTTTCCGCTGCCAAGGCCTCCTTTTACGAAATACTCGATGACAGGGGATCTCTGAGTTGACCGGTTTCCTTCGATTCATTTGCTTATTATGCTCACCCTTTCATTAAATTTTACGGAAACGTGTGCTGACCTTATTCGGATTTAGATCCATTTTTATCTCTTTGCCCTTGTCTACAGTGTGCGAAGGACGCAAGTTCACCTTCTTGACGGTAAGGCTTATGTTAGATGTGTTGTCGAAATACTCATATTCATTGTACATAAGTACGTTACAAGAAATGCACTGGTCAGTGGCATACTATCGTTGGCAGTTCCCAATCTGGTGGGAAATCTGGAGGGAAAGGTTCAAGGACCCATTGACCGAGTTTGCAAAATAAATTCGCATATCAGGGAAAATCTCCAGAGTCTGGGCTTTTTGATTTGTGAGTACCGCCGAGATTGCACTGCCCCAAATACAGTTTCGTGCCGCCAAAGCAAGAATTACGATCTGCAATCTGTTTGTAGTACCTGCAAGAATGTGGAGTACATGTATCGTACTTTCTCTGTTGCTGTTTCAGTTGCCGTCATGTTGCTAAAGAAAGGTTCAGTAGAGAGGTTCTGCGAAACGAAAATTCGAACGAAGCTAGGGATCTCAGCGCGTGCAGTGCGCAGGGTGTTTGCGCATACATTGCGTCATCGAGTTTTGAGTGCAGCTCGCGGACACAGCAGAAAAATGGCGACGGTCGATTTTCGACACTAGGGGACGCGGTGGACACTAGCGGAATCGTCATCTTCATCGTCGTTCGAACATACTTTGTAATTCCCGCCGAAGGACAGCGTGGCCAAGGCGATATTGCCCCGGTCGATTTTCCTATAATTTTCCATGCGGCAAGAACCCACTTCAGAGAGGATTCAGTCAAAAATTCAGACGTTTTCTCCGGTTAGATTTTCCTAACTTCGATTTTCAGTGCATCAGCCATCGCGAACATCGCCGCCATTATCACTCGGAGAGAAGACATCGCGCTCAGTAGAAGAGGTGTTCACGCTGCGTCCAAGAGTGAAAGATTGAGCTCTTTGACCCTCCATAGTTCCTCTGAGAGAGTGTCTGGGAGATAGGTAGCTTGGAGATGAGCGTAGAACGTGCTTTCCTGGACGCAATATTCAGCCATTTCTACTGTCTTCTTCAACTTGATTTATTTCGAAAAAAATGTTCTTTTCCACGATTTCTGCACTGGACGCGTTTGGGATCGAAAATCTCACCTGCGCAGACTGGCTGCGCAGTTCACGCGCTGAGATCCCTAACGAAGCTTCCCGACAGTCCTTGCGAAAGTGTGTATGAATTTTTGCACGAACTTTGCGTTCTGCACATTTTCGTGGTTTCTGGGGCCAAGTGCACGTACGATCTCACGAAATTTCCTACGACAGTTCATTTCGCGTTCCCTGCAAGTTTCGCGTCCAAAGTTGCGAAAGTTCGTGCGAAGTTTCGCACTTCATGACGTAGAGCGAAAGTTTGTACGCATTTTCGTTTTGCAGAACCTCTCTAGTGACTCATTTGTTTCATACCAGACGAGTCAATGAGTCGGTGTGGCTTAGAATCTTTCGCTGTAGAAGAAATCTATTCGTATGTCTATTCAAGAAATAATTGTATTCACTGGATATAAAAATTAATAGGTTAAGACAAACTCACAGAATAAATACCATCGGTCCCTTGGTGTTCGTCCTAAAGAGGTTCGACTGGATATCATTCATACTCACCAAAAGATGTGTAAGATTTTATTATTGTGGAGTGCCTTGTTTATCTCTCAGTACCTCCAACCATAGCCTTGCCCCTTTTATCCTTAGGATCAGTGTAGTTGTTGGAACGAGGTGTCGGACTCAGCAATGTATTGTTTACATTTTAATACATGTTTATTGTTCCTCCTTTGCTGTGTTGTTTTAGAAAATCGTGGACTAACAGTTTGAAGTCATTGAACTACTTCCAAAAGTTGTATCGACATCAACAGGATTACCATTTCAGTGCAATATGATGCAGGATGACCTTATCACAATAACCCATGATTATAAACCATTATAAACACAGAACCAACAAAAACATCTGCGACACGCACCTGGCTACATTTCTCAAATAAATCTGATCAAGGGTGGGGAAATCTGAAATATCTGAAAGGCAAGACAATTTTATGAGTCATGAAATTCTGCAACAGCAAGCTGCAACATGCACAGAATGACCTCCGTATAAAAAAAGTATCACCACCACCAGACCACTACTCACATGTCATGTTTCCCCGCAGAAGAACATGCAATTGCATTATGATAGCGCCATTTTCTGCAAGAAAATGCTTGCACATCAATGCGTATAATACGGTATTGATATGATGTGAAGGCCATCATTTACATATTGATATAGGGCATTCCATTGATTGGTGACAGAAAAAACAAAAGAAATTATAGCAATAAAAACTGCTTTATGGCAGTTTTCTAAAAAAAGTTATTGTGTTCTAGTCCATGGACGGACCCCGTCTAAAAAGTAAGAAATTAACGAAATGTGATAGCCGAAAATTAAAATTTCACACAAAACCTCACAATAATCACACACAGAATGAAAAGCTACATGTAGAAGACCTTTTCCCCTCGTGATCCTCTTTCCTATGCATGCATGTTGCCAATTATTGGTGCAGTACAAGTTTAGTGTTGAAAGCAGCATTTCAAGTGTTGTGATTATTGTGAGGTTTTGTGTGAAATTTTAATTTTCGGCTATCACATTTCGTTAATTTCTTACTTTTTAGACGGGGTCCGTCCATGGACTAGAACACAATAACTTTTTTTAGAAAACTGCCATAAAGCAGTTTTTATTGCTATAATCAAGAGTGCACAGTCATGTACTGTCACCAAGGCAAGAGTCCATAACCCAAGAGTATGCAACTGTGATCTCTTTTCTATGGGCCAACCGCGCGGCGCGCTGCCTTCATTACATCATTCAGCTGCAGTCCGCGCACTGCGGAAAATCAAACACCGCACTTTCCCTCTAGTTTGAAATGAACTTTCGTACGGAACTGGAGTTCACGCGCCAGAATTCAGAGATTGTGTAGGTACTGGAACGAATCGAGCAAAAACGGATGGGCTCGTGCGAGAAATTGAGAGTTTGAATGCATGCTTTCAGAGCGTGATGAAGGCAAGTTACGTAATGAAGGCAGCGCGCCACGCATGCACCCATCATCACAGTTGCATACTCTTGGGTTATGGACTCTTGCTGTCACTGATGTAGCCTTGCAGCTGCAGGCGTAGCCCCCCAACCCGCGAAGCTTCTCGCTTCTCGAACTTTCTTTATCTTTGTTATGGCATGATTGAATATGGCATGATGTACAATGTACTTCATAAAATATCTGAGAAACTGTGCTTTGAGTTTGAGGTAGATCTACTTTTAAGTCCTTGTTTGGTGCAGCAACGGCAGCAGACGGTGTGCTGCCATACACCAGTGTCGTGTCGGCGATACAAAGATGATGGAGAAGATTCAAAAATCTCTGTGATTTGAACAGTTGCAATCAAAAGGATCTGTAGAGTCTACACCAGTATTGTTCTCGGGCAGAAATAAAATATCCGCTAAAATATTAGCTGGCAAGGAGGGCAAAAGTGAAACAGAGCCAAGACCAGAGTAAACAGGTAAGGAAAAATTAGGATAGAAGCTTATTGGTCGTTCTATGTGCGTTCCCAGGACATGGGTGAAAGGTTTGTTGAATGTTTCAAGTACTATTACATGTGCAACCTACATAATGCTTACAGTCCTGTCACATGTTCATAACACATGTACACGTGTTCCGGTACAGGTCGAGTCCTTTACAGTAAAGCTGTGAAAGGAACCACTCTGAAAAGGCAGTCACTTGTGGCTGTCCCAGATGACCACAATGTGTCACTTCCATGCAGTCAACCATGGATAATTAAGGAGATCGAGACGTAGAGTATGGTGTATATGGACACGTTTTAGAGGGTCTCCGCGAGCGCGAGGGGGGTGATGTGGGCTGACCAATCCCACTAGCTACAGTACTTGCGTCAAGCTGTGCGTTTGAGGCGATGACGTAATTTAGACGTAAGCCTGCATGCAGGGGCTGCATAAAAGGTTTTTTGCTGGGGCCAAAAGTGCGCGAGTGAGCTGGGGGCCCGCTACAGAGCTTGTACTTGTAGAGTGGTGGGTACTGAATTGGATGTCCCTGGGCCAAGAAGATTGTGATGCATTGCCCACAAGGTTTTCCTTACCACGTTCATAATACATCCTTGAGTTCAAAGCCTCGTTGGGATTTGACATGTCTAGTCCCGGCATGTACAGCCCACGCACACTGCTGTGATGCAAGGGGGCTGCATTTGAAGGCTTTCAACTGGGGAATGGTCGATGTACCAACTGTTATGTTGGACCCACGACCATTAGTCTCCAGGCATAGACAACGACGTTTTGAAAATAATTGTTTTCCGAGGAATCGGGGAGATATTGTTGGGGGAGGGGTGCTCCAATGGGCTCCGTATCTGTGAATTTGGCTGGTACATGTAGCGTATTGCGCATCCACTACTTGTATGAATGCAGTCAATGCACAAAGACTGGCCGACATGAAAGGGAATTGCCGGAAGTATGGCGCTAACAAGAGTCTCCTACTGTTATTTTCAGCAAGCATAGCATGTAGCATGAAGAACCCTGGTTCTGTTTCATCAGTGGTCTGCTTTCTCTCGTTTGGCGTGTTCTGCGTATCCAGGAGAGGATAGTCGGGCATAGCGAACATTCTTCAGAAAGCTGAAAGACCCACCGGCAAAATCTAGCAATGGACGTGGAGGTGCAAGCCAAAGCGAGCGGGAATTCTCCACCAGGGCACCTGCAAAACACAACGGGTGTTGACAGTGAATATGAGCCGAAGAGTGTCAAATCAGCAGAGCCCAGGAAAAGCCTGGCGCTCACTACCCGAGGCGACTCGGACGATTCCCTCATTACCAAGAAGCAAAGACGGTAAGTGTCTGGTACATGTTTTAAACGACTGCTATTGCCGCTTTAGGAGCTGCATCGCCTTAGAATTTGCAGGGTAGTGGTGTTCCTACGGATGCTGAAAACTCAGTCTAACTTAGTCTCAAGTGAACCGTGACACTTTTTTAAATATATTTTTCATTGTCATTGACTCTTGTCCTCCACGAATAGTTTTGCTCTGCCCCACTAATTTTTAGCATGAGGGTTGATTCACATATGCGGGTACACTGTACTGGCGGGGGCGTCTCTCCCAGCCTCTCCCGGTTGCATCTGCATGTGTTCGAGCCAGTGCCGGTATGTGTGATGTGTGTGGTGCGGCCGGTTCGTTCTGGAATGCAACTCTGGTTTTTTTGCCAGTACAAACACGGCCTGTAAAACTATACAGTACCGTGATGAATAATCTTAGTGGAGACAATAATTTAGAGGTATATAAGTATGAAAGCCACAGACATCACCACGCAACATGACAACTTGTTAGAAGTTTATGTGTATTGGTTTCCAGAACCTCGCTGCAATATTGGGTGGCCAAGTTATAGTGTTTTGCCCTATCTCTTGTTCGCATGTCCAATAGCCTACGTTCTCTCAATACTTTCAATGTGTTTTGTGACAGTGATGAAGATGGCAAGTCAAAGGAGGAGCAGGTCTCCTTGCAGCGATTGGTAAGCTGCACTGGTCTTGATTATGCCCAAATCATTTTCTTTGATTGATGCAGGTGCATAGCTCGTGTTACAGTCGTGTATAGTCAGCATGATCCGGTCACCACACCACCATATGGCCGTCATAGGTACTACGTACTGTAATTTCACAAATTTTCGGTGTACTTATATTTTCGGTACCTTCGGTGCGTCTGTTTCATACTTAAAATTTCAATACACCGAACAAACACTAACGCACATAATCCAATAGGGAACTGTTTCTCTGTACCTAAATTTTCTGTTCACCTAACCTGGCCTTTCGCCCCCATACCGAAAATATTAAGCTGCCTAAAATTTCTGAAATTAGGGTACTCAAAATAGACGAAATGGCAACTATGAGGTTCAGTGATACCAAGTGCCCTCTACCCCCATGCGTACTGCCCAGTGCCATTTTGCAGAATTTTTCAGAGTTTTGCGTACTCGTTTTTGCAGGTCAACATTTTGTGAATTTTGCGAGCGCGCAAAGATAAGTAATTACTTCAAGTAGTTAACACAGAAGGCGCATACGCCGCGCCGGACACTTCACAGTTTGCTTCCTGCTCAGATTTGCATGGCTGACTGGTGACTCTATTCAAAGCCCGATGCTGTACAACCTTCCAGCCAAAGAGTCCACTTGTGAAGTACAGTAAAACCTGTAACTAACGACCACCGTGACTAGCGACCGGCCTGGTACTACCGACCACTTTGTCAGGCACGGACGGTCTCACATTCAAAATGCACTGTGACTAGCGACTACCTGCTGAACGCGACCAGCGACCGCCTTTTCTTGTCCCAATGTCGAATTTTGACCCGTAACTAGCGACCGCGATGTAGCAAATCAAACATTGCTTGAAGCTCCTTCTCGAAATTTTGATGATTTTCCATGGTCGTTTCGATACTACAGCTGGACAAATGAGCGCAGTCTCATTTTTACTGTGGAATCAGTGTGGATTGCACTACACCTGTCATAATTTCAAGTGCTGTCCAGAACAAACATGATAGGAAACGTCTTGGAGAGCGCATCCAAAGCGCTCTTTGATCGATGTTACTACTCGAAGGAGAAACTAAGACTGAGCGGCTCTCTGTCGAAGTGCAATCACACAGCTCAGTCACCAGACTCACCACTACACCAGGTCACGCTGACAGTCTGTGCTGGCTAGCTAGCATGTACTCAGCTGTACGGAACACAGGCCAGGATACGATGGCGGATAATAGTCTACAGTGAAAGGTGCGAAAACTCGCAACATCGCCGCATCACGTACTGGTACACACCATTACAGTTTACGCTACACTGCATCCAAGTCGGAGCGACTGAGTTTCCACTGACAGTCTGTAGCTCTACACACTGATACCAGTTGCCAGTGTAGTCGCACACAGATGAGGATGGAGTCGATAGTGACTAGTGCACTGCCTGGCCAGGCCAGCGCTGCTCTGGAAACCCAGTGAGTCGACATACGTGTCAAAAGGTCGTATCGCTTCCGGTGTATAAAAAACTTGATTTTCTCTCTCTCCAAGTGTTGTATGATCTGAAAGAAGAATGTCAGTGCGCAAGTGGTGGGGGATTGTATTATCTGCATTTTGACATACATATCATATAATGGGATCCATATATGGTCGCGCGGTGCAAACCTCTAACTAAAGACCACCTGCCACTAACGACCACTTTTCCGGGCACCAAGGGGTGGTCGTTAGTTACAGGTTTTACTGTATATAATAATTATAATAAAACCCTTTATTACAGGATAATCAGCACAGCATGCAACCGAATTACATATGTCAGTACAATTTTCAACTATGTTACTTCAGCCGGCTACTTCATTATGATGTGCTTAGTCGCTCAAAGAGCACGCGAAAAGGGATTTCCCCCAAAATGGCAAAAAATTGATCAAAAATTTGAAATTTACGGAGGTAAGAATACCTGAATACGGCGCGCGATATCTCTGGAGTGCGACATCGTAACTCTTCGGCGATTGTTGCATTGCTCGGCTTGGAGTTTTCGCTACCACGTGGACCCTTCAAGTGTTGAATTTGCACAAGAAACGATGTAGTTACGAAGGTTTTATTAATCAATCATACATGATCGTTTGCGGGATAATTCGATTGAAATCCGTACTGCGGACAAAACTTAGTTTAGTTTTTCCGTAAAATACGGACAAATACGTGCGGTTGGCAACACTGGAGGTTGCAGGTGGTACACGATCACCACACCACAGATGTGCTCTGGCACGTGGTCACCGCACCACAGATGTGCGAGCTACGCCCCTGTTGATATTCTGCTTGTCCACTCTTCATACTGCCCACTCCCGTCCATTGTCCAACCCCAGCATGAGTTAGTTAAAGCCGTACTGGTCTCGAATCTCATAAAAAGCTGACGCACGGCGTAATTATGGTTTGTGCCCCTGGGCTTGCCACGGACACACGTCTCTGCCACGCCGTGTAAAGACAGGTCAACATGGATCTGCAATGACTCCTGAAGATCTGGCATTTCTACTTGAACATCAAGTTCAACACAGCTTTGGAATATTCTAGTGGTCTGCCTAAGTACATGTAGCAAGAGCTCCAAACGATGACACACCAGCAACGGTCCAGCTAGAAGATTCATAACGTACAACAGTAGGTAGCCGAACCACACAACATGAGCAAGGCTTGATAGTTGATACTGACGGATCGTAACGTTTCGACCGTATTGGTCTTCTTCAGAATGAGTACATGCAGTACAGTTGTGCTGTACTCATAGCCGCCTTTGGCTCTTGATATGTTGTGGCTATTTTTTCCACAGTTCAAGTACGCCACGCCACTGGAAGTTGTACTCATGTGTGTCGGCACCATCATGGCCGCAGCACACGGCACAGCAGTGGCAGCCGTTATGATTGTCTTTGGCAATTCTGTCCAGTCGCTTGTCGATGCCACAACGCTGGGTCCCGGCGGTGGTGGCAACCTCACTAATGTTACCAATGGAACTGGAGACGCACTGTTTGATAAGCTGCAAGATGAGCTCAAAGATCAGGCTATCATCTATGCTGGTATGGCTGGTGGTGTGTGGTTTGTGTCCTATCTACAGGTAAGCATGTGTGTGTGCATGTGTGTGTGCGGCGCGTGTGTATGTGTGTGTGTGTGTGTGTGTGTGTGTGTGCATGTGTGTGTTTGTATGTGTGTGTGTGCGTGCGTGTGCGCGCGTGCGCGTGTGTGTGCGTGTGAGTGTGTGTGTGTGTGTGTCCCATATGGTGCAGTGGTATGTGCAGCGATTTCCAATCGATAGGTTGCGGATTCGATTCCCGACGATTATGGTCACACACGTCTTTCTTCTCTTTCTCAGACTCCTCTTGACTTTTCTTTCATTCTCCTGGGTGAGCCTTGCAAGCTGTTGAATGGTGCAATCCCAGCATAAGTTGCTATGGCTCCTGCTGTAGCATCGCTGTCATTGCCTCCGGCGACGGGCGTCAATGGTGTGTGTGCGTGTGTTTGCGTATACTTACCTGTTTATCATCAATTGTTTAACATACATGTACACAGAGGAAATGGGATAAAGGCGTAATATTGCCTCTCTATGATTTATTCTAACATTGCTTGTAGTATTGGCACGGCAGACCGGTATGTTATATATTGCTGTTCACTGTACTGCTATGCAGGTGTTCTGCTGGTACTCGGTGGGAGAGAGCATCATCAGACGGATCCGCCGCAAGTTCTTCACCGCCATTCTGCACAAGGACATTGCTTGGTTTGACACACACAAGACCGGGGAGTTAGCATCCCGACTGTCCGAGTAAGATGAGCTGTATGGTGTGGTGTAGTAGGTCCTTGATGCATACAAGTACATGTAGATTGAACGGCGTGGTGCGCAGACCAGTGTAGTCGCGTTTCGGTCAAGGCGCTGCACATTTCCAGGTCACTGATGTATATGTTCTCAGTGCTTCAGTGCTAGCTTAGTTACGTTGTTACTGTGCTGATGCAACTACAGTCGACCTACCCTTATAACGATATTTCCGTCACACCAAGAAATATTGTTATAAGGGTAACATTGTTATAGGGGTAACTGGTTCATTTCATACATATACGTCATAATGCATGAATTCTGTTCATTTTTTACACTCTTCATAGCATAAAAAACTGACGTACATGCTCATTATGGGCACAGCAAGGTGCCCACTGGTGCTCCCATGGCATTTCGTCATGTCCCAGCGACTTATCAAGTGAAGCTTGCCCTACCTGGATAGTGGGCTCTACATGTTGCTTGCTAGATATTGTTATAAAATGGAAAATGTCGATTGGTCAGCCCATTTTATATCGTTATAGGGGTAATATCGTTATAACAATATTGTTATAGAGGTAAGGCACTGTATACACAAGTCAATGGAGTGATTTGGTTTGGCAGAAAAATATCGTTATAAGGGTAATATCGTTATAGAGGTTATCGTTATAAGGGTAGGTCGACTGCTAGCTGCCTGCCAAGTGCACTCCTCTTCCACCAATTTATACGAGGCAACGCACTGGCACCACAAGGGTTTTGGTCTGCTCAGGAGTCTTTTCTGGTACATGTACAGTGAAACCTGTCTAAGGCGACCCCGCAAGGGACGAGAAAAAGTGGTCGCCGTGGCCAGGTGGTCTTCTTATCCAGGTTCAGTGGGTCACGTGACCATATCCACATGTGATACATCATTTTGATCAGTGCATCACAGTGCACACACCTATGCTACTCTAGCACGACTCATGTGCCTGGGGTCCTCAGACCTGTCAAATGTTGTGCATGTACCATGTACATCTACACTTCCTGCACTGATGTGTACATCTACCATGCCTGGTGCACCATGCAATGCATGCATTTACATGACTAGCACTGTGCAACGCGGTCGCGGGTGGGTGGTCGCCGGTCGCGTTGAGCGAGTGGTCGCCTTATCCGAGGTGTTTTGAATGTGAATGCGTCCGTGACATGGAAAAGTGGTCGCCATGGTCGAGTGGTCGCCATATCCGAGTGGTCGCCATTACAGGTTTTACTGTATGTGATCCATGTAGGTGCACAGATGCTCTCGCTCAGATGAAACAGTTATTGCTGAGAAATTGCAAGAATTTGATCTTTGTGAACAGGTCAATAAATGAACTTTGTGATGTGCTTCTAATCTACTGCCCACACACCTGACCTTAATGAGTGGATGTGGATGTGTGTGCGTGCGTGCGGATGTGTGCGTGCATGCATGTGTGTGTGTGTGTGTATGTGTGTGTGTGTGTGTGTGTGTGTGTGTGTGTGTGTGTGTGTGTGTGTGCATTTGTGTGTGTGTGTGTGTGCATTTGTGTGTGTGTGTGTGCATGTGTGTGTGTGTGTGTGTGTGTGTGCGTGCGTGCGTGTGCGCGTACAGTGATATTCTGAAGGTCTATGATGGCATGGGGGATAAGAACAGTGTCTTCTGCCAGTGGATAGCATGCAGCATAGCCGGCTTTGTCATCGGCTTTGTCTACTCCTGGAGGCTGTCTCTAATTGTCTTGGCAACCACACCGTTGATCGCTGCATCATCGGCATTTGTTTCCAAGGTAAGCAAGTCTTGCGCTTGATGCCTATCATCCGTTTTAGTACTGCAGTGTAAAGTGTAAATGCTGAAAATTTCGGCACGGACTAGTAGATCAGTCAGAGCATTGTGCCTTTGATGCTCTTGAGCTGATTTGGAAATAATGTGTTGCTGTCTAAACTTCAATGGAATCAGTTGGGCCAGTCACTTTGATTACTGCTTATGAGACCAAAACAGGGTTGAAATGCCTAGCTGTCCAGAGATGGAGTTCTTGTGTGGTACATATGGCAGAGTGGAAATGGGAGGACTGTTGCAGCTCCGAGGCTCATTCTTAAATTTCAAGGCCAGCTCCTTTATTTGTGTGATGTGATTTCAGTATGGTGCAGTTCTCATGTCTCATGGATCTAATATATTGACACTCTGTACTGATCAATCTCCAAATTAGCTCAGTCAATCGAAATCCCAGATGCTCCACTTTGCAATGAGGACTGTGTGTCATGGGTTACATGTTGGCAATATCTGAAGGAGTTGTCCTTGCCTACACTTTCCAGCGTGCATGGGACACAATAGCCAGTCCAGCTGGCCGGGCTTTGACTGGGCCATTAAAGACGTTCCGCACTACATAAAGTTGAGCAACTTTACGTCAGTGGGCGGGAACAACCTGTGAACTGTTCCATCGACTCATCCCTGTTACGATAGCAAATAAAACAACTGCAGCAGAGAGCAGAAAGTTGTCAGTGTTGTTTTAAGGTGAGCGTCCCTATCCACAGGGTGTGCTGTGCACCTGTTGCGCGGCAACACCATTGACGCTTGCGAAGTACAGCAGTGTGTCATTGTGATCAATGCCGCTGTTGCCTCTGGCATGCGCAGGGCATGGTCAAACAGCACCTGGTGTGATTCATCATGATCGGCTTGGAGCCTTCAACTCCACAGCAG
>NC_088647.1:4834874-4899874 GCF_964019385.1 Sycon ciliatum | reverse complement strand
TGCACCGGCTGTGATTTAATTATGCTGTTGATGCCGGGCAGATTCAAAGCCCTGGCTGGATACAGCAGACAGCAAATGACATGAGGATAAGTGATGACTTTCGGAGGTTTTAGACTCATCAACACCTTTCTCCACACATGTGGCAATTCATGAAAATCAGATATAAGAAGTATCATACTCCTGCATTTGAACGAGACATGGATTGTCCCATTCTACAATCTACACTTGATGATGTGATAAAAAAATGCAAGCCGATGGGCATGCATACATTCACTGCTGTTTGAATCATCTTCAATGTCGACGCCACCTCTATGGCTTCAGAGTCATCATCACTGCTGCTGTTATTGTCCATAGGATCACAATTAGGTGAGCTTGAGCAACACTACACTCAAGAAAGGAGACAGGTTCTTCTCCTTTTTTTCCTTTTTTTCAATCATCCGGGTATTTTTTGTGCTGGTTTTCTCTTTTCCATGCTATCAGGGTTATGAAACACAAGTCGGTGAGCGTGGTGCTCAAATGTCCGGTGGTCAGAAGCAGCGCATTGCCATCGCCCGCGCTCTGATCCGCAATCCTAAGATTCTCTTACTGGACGAGGCCACCAGTGCACTGGACACGGAGAGTGAACGCACTGTGCAGGCCGCTCTTGATGCAGTAAGTCTGAGCGGGAATTGCTAGCGACGTACCGTAGTAATGCAATAAGCACATGCGCTTATAAGTGAATTTTTGCCACAAATCCAATTTTCAAAAATGAAAATGTTTCACCTAAACGCGCATGCGCGATCAGAGTTTGTTTGCCACAGTCTTTGTGTTTGGCTAAGTTTTGTAGTGTCAGTTTCATATGATCATGGTTCCTGTATGCTGTTTTTTCAGACTTTTATCCGTGATTGTGTCAAAGTGAGCATTTTGGTAGTGCTTCGCCTAGAAGAGCACGCGCTTATAAGTGAGAGTGCGCTTATATCCGAATACAGGGCACATGCGCCTATATGTGCGTTACTACGGTGCAGAGATTTACATTTTGTCTAGGATTACGGCAAGTCACCGGTGCCTTACCCACTGGGAGTGGACAGGCTATGAACTAAAGAAAAGAAAGAAAAAAAGAAGAAGAAAAGAGCTCCAACTCTGCTCCCTCCTCCATTCGCTTTGTGACTCTGATAATGTGCACAGTGTGCACACTGTGCCCGTCATTTAAATATAAATATTTGTTGACTAACAGTATGTGTGAACCTGATGAAGGCAATTTGCCGAAACATTGTAATAATATTATTGTGAAATGAGTAGAACTATTGCAGTGTTAATGGAAGAGAGCGTGTGGGCTCTACTACTTAACTGCTTATGAAACTGCAGGAAGCCTCCCCACTTTTACTTACAGTATGTGCATTCTGTATATCTAGTACGTAACCAGGTACACTGTGTATGCATCCTGTGTGGCTACATAGCCATGTATGTACGTTATGTATGGCTCATGAGTCGCCTCATCCCGTCCATAGAATTCAGCCATGCAGAGCACAGGGTCTGGGTACGGATCCGGATACGTCAATATCAGTAGATGTCCAAGCGTTTGCCCTTTCTTTCGTGTTTTCCCATCATACCTCACTGTATGGTAGGCACGTGCTGGGAGAACAACTATCGTCATAGCTCACCGCTTATCCACTATTCAGAATGCTGACTGCATTGTAGCAGTGGAAGACGGAAAGGTGACGGAGATGGGCACACATCGTGAACTGATGGAGAAAGAGGACGGCTTGTACCATGCTCTTGTTACTATGCAGGTATGGTATGGTATGGTGTGTGTGTGTGTGTGTGTGTGTGTGTGTGTGTGTGTGTGTGTGTGTGTGTGTGTGTGTGTGTGTGTTGTGTGTGTGTGTGTGTGTGTGTGTGTGTGTGTGTGTGTGTGTGTGTTGTGTGTGTGTGTGTGTGCGAAAATGTAGGGGTGGGAGAGAGAAGGGGGGGAAGGGGGGCAGGGAAACAAACAGTTCGCCTTTTTTCTCCATATCCCACTATTGCCTTGTCACACAAAATGCAATAAGCCTTGTGCGCGTTGTACAGATGCACGGATTCCCGTAGAATCCCGTAGACCCGGTAGGGTGTTGAATGTGCAGGACCCTATTGCGTTTTCTGCTATTTCCACTAAGAAATGGGCCCTGAAGGCATTTGAAACGAAAACCTTTTTCTGCCAAAGACCTAGCTAGTCGTTAGTTCTAACCAAAGTGAAGAAGCTGGAAAAGGGATTGTTTGCCATTGATTATGAGGCTAAAATTGGTCAAATACGCATGCATAGCACACAATGAACACCCAATCGGGTCTGTACAAACTTACGCCCTAGTACTGAACTTCGTACATCTGTACAACGCGCAAAAGGTCTATATACGGGCACAGCGAGCACCCAGAACGATCGGTTTATGGCCGCATAAATCAGCCAACCAGGGTGAATTGGGTGATTCACTTAAAGGTGTGTACGTCGTGGAGCCAACAAATAAAGAATCCGAGTCTTTCGTGATGGCAGAGCTGAACAACATCGAGCTGCAGACTCGGGCAAAGTGGTTGCGTTTCCCACAGGCTTTGCAGCACTGGCCTCTGGCTGGGCACTGATCATGGTGAGAGTGTTGACTGCCACCACAGCCTTCCGGCACTTTGATAGGTTCGTCGGTGGTGTGGCTGCAGGTTTGGAGCTACCGTGCGGCTTGCTCTTCGGCTTACCATGGTGCTACCGGACAGCTGAGACTGAGCCATCGTCGGAAACCGAACTTGCAGCGACCAAGCCACTACGAGACTGGAACGCAACCTGTTGCTGCACAGTTTTGGCTTGCCGTGCGAAAGCAACAGCCTTGCCAAGAGTTTGAGTTCGTACTTCATTTGCAACTCACGACTCACCTGCTTGTCCTGCATGCAGGCAATTAAGCGATCTCGGATACAATCATCCTTTAAGTCGGCAAACTCACAATGTTCAGCAGCTTTGTAGAGTGCTTGTACAAATTCCTCTACTGTTTGGCCGGGTTTTGAACCAGCTGTTCGAACTGGGCCCACTCATGGACAACATTGGTGGAAGGGCGGATGTAGGAGTCGAAGGCTTTGACAACCTCGTTGTACTTTTTCTTATCCGCCTCTGGAAGTCCGTGTTGGTAATCTAACACTGAGTCGACGCTGGGTCTGTCAGAATAAAGTTTCTTTTTTGCAAGCTTCAACTGGAGCAATAACTATTACTTCGACTATGCATGCATGGTTGTACATGCACGAACTGATATGCATCTAAATTCACCTACCAGTTTCTTGGTCATGGCGATGGGCCAGATCTTTCCCAGCGCTGTCTCATGCTGAGGAACACTTCCTCTTGGGCAGCGTGGCACCTTGTTGTCAATGAGTGGGATGAAGTGCACACACACCCCAGCTCAGCGTAGTCGGGTGTGGTATGCCGTTTGTTTCTTTTTCCCCGAGCAGCGGCAAATGACTGCCTTCTGAATCTCGATGTGGTCGAGGCTGTTGGTCTTTAAGTCCTGGAGCGAAATTTCCAGGAAGGGCAGGAGGTCTGCGCACATTTTCCGGATGCTGGTTGGGTTTTCGTCATCCTCATCTTGAACACCAATGAAGCTCACATCACCGTCTGGAAGCTCAACATTCACCCGCTTTACTAATTTGCCAATTCCTTACGACAAATTGGTATAAAAAAATTATTAAAAAATTTGATGGGTATAATAGATTAATGTTTCTCTGACACTGATACGCGATCAGGCATGCAGAAACAATAAGTAAATGTACTTGTGTTCAAACAGTGATGCAAGAAGTGCAAACCGGCCTGGTCATACAGCACACTATATCTTACACCCGCACACCATTCTGGAAAAGGCGGACGTAGACATAGAAGCTGTCGTAGCAGAGAATCTGTGCTGCGGTGTGGTAGAGAAATGGGTCCTCTGGTGTGGACAACGGCGCTCCAGGCAGCGGATCGATAGGCACCAGAAAAGCGTCTCTGGGAAGAGCTGGCACTTACCACAGTGCAGGAAGATTGGCGATGACTTCTGTGCTTCCTGTAGTTCAATCAGCTTCTCAAGTGCGCTGGTGACCAGTGAGGGCACGAAGAGTTTTGCGTGTGAACTCATCAGCTTTGGTGACTGGCATCATCTGGTCAGTGTCAGAGAGCAGCGAACCGGAGTTTCACTGAGCAGCACTGTAGCTACGTCTGCTGAAGAACTATTGCCGCAAACAGACTTGTCGCAGTCTGTACACAGCACAGGCCTACGTCCACCGGCAGCAAATTAAAAATGCCGAACGGTGGATGCTGACGACCGATCGAGCGGTGGCACTAGCAGCGTGCATTTTAGCTCGTAGTGTGGGCATAGATGGCTTCATAGATGGTGATCAAGCTGGGTATGTGGACTATCCTAAGGCAGTGTCATCAATGACCCCCGGCCGCACTCCTGAAAGGACGATTGCCTCCTTACCCGTTCTTTGAACTGGAGCTTGAGGAGAAATGTCCCTCCTGCTTATGATTGTCAGAGCGGGAAATAGAGCGGTGGCCCCCACGACACCCTCCAGCACTGGCTAGTTAATAACTATTGCCCCTGAAGCTTCAAGCCCTACTGTCCCTGTTACAAGCAGATTTCGGCTTCGATGAGCCAGAAGAGCAATGAAATGCGTCTATTTCCTGAGTCCGTTTCTAATACCTTGCGAAATCTTTCCCAGACAATTATGTTCCCAGACGGAGGTATTTCTTGGAGTAAGCTGGAAGGGCACTTGTTGTCGAGTAGCACTGTCAGTCGCTGCTGACTCGTGACTGAGAGGCTTTTGGCTGCATCCCCAGCCATAGACAGCTGTCGTGATTCGTGACATGCTTGCAAGTCTCCAACCAAATAATAATCACTACAGGGTTTCCATTAAAATGCAGCCCACGACCTGTAGCCGCATGCCTGACTCACCGGCCATGCCCTTTTCCATGTATGATTCTATACTTTTTGCCACGTGCCTCTACAACAAGATGTCGCTGCTCTGTTGTTGTTGCTGCTGGTGGTGATGCTGGTGCTGCTGGTGGTGGTGGTGCTGCTGCTGCTGCTGCTGTTGTTGTTGTTGTTGTTGTTGTTGTTGTTGTTGTTGTTGTTGTTGTTGTTGTTGTTGTTGTTGTTGTTGTTGTTGTTGTTGCTGCTGCTGCTGCTGCTGCTGCTGCTGCTGCTGCTGGTTGCTGTTGGTTGCCACTGCCCCCGTTGCTACTTTTGTCTGTAGGCTGCTGTTGCTGATACTGAGAAGAGCACTGAAGAAGATGCTGGTAAGTAAATTCAGTTCTTACTACCAAACTGTCCTCCTTTGAAACCAGAGCAATAATCATGACCTTACATTGTTCTTTTTTGTTTTTTTGTGACTTTGTTTACTTCGCAAAATCCAAACGGGAATTTCTTCCCAATAACAAGGTAGCGAAGAGGGAAGAAAAAAAGTGTATGCACTGGAAATGATAGTCAGCTGGAGATCAATAGTACGGATCCATTGTCAAACATGGCATTAGCTACTGTTGCAGGTATTTAGCAAGGAATATGACAGGCACAGTCAATGACCAATTGCGTAAGGTACTGCTGCAGCTTTGAAGGTCTCCAGCGTTGTGCTGGAGCGGACGTCTCCAGGTAATCTGTTCCATTTACCTGTAGCGTTGAAGGCATAACTCAACTTGCCAGCGTTTGTTCTTGCAACTGGAAGACTGAGTCCTTTCTGCTGCTGAACGCGGGTTTCTCTGGTCATTTGTGGAGTCAGTAGTTGCGTGACGGACTGCAATGTCTCACCGTGTAGGCTCTTCCACACAAGCGCTAAGGTGTTCTGGGGGAAGTGCTCTGACACCTGGAAAACTCCCAGCCGGGTCAGCAGAGGTTCAACTGAGTGTCGCATGGGTACACCATAGACGGTGCGGACTGCTCGATTCAGCAGAACCTGCAGCCTCCTGGTCTGAGCACTCGACAGTGAGCCACTGGAAGAGGGCAAGGTGTATAGGGCGTCTGGCAGTACTACGGAGGTGATGTACCGTGCCCTTGCAGCTTAACTGAGGCAGCAGCGTGTGCGCCAGATATCTCCGATCTCCTGAGCCATCTTGGCTGCCACTCTATCAATGTGCTCCTTGAATGTCAAAGTGTTGTCCACGGTCACTCCGAGATACTTGATTGAGGAGGCTTCCGGAAGGGGTGTTCTGTCGCAGGTGACTTCGATCGGTGGTGTTGGCTGTTGGCGTCCAGCATACACTGTTAGGAGATGCTCTGCAATAAACTAAGTACTTAGCGAAGTACAATTCCGACTTCATGACTTTCTCGATCAAGGGATCCTTTGTGCCTTGATTGAACGCCGAAGAAATAT
The DNA here is from genome assembly GCF_964019385.1 of Sycon ciliatum. Taxonomy (NCBI): domain Eukaryota; kingdom Metazoa; phylum Porifera; class Calcarea; order Leucosolenida; family Sycettidae; genus Sycon; species Sycon ciliatum. The sequence continues at coordinate 4,893,553 of NC_088647.1, read as the reverse complement.
TTGGTTGTGCGATAGCCGCCTGGAGTTGCTTCTTGTGCTTAGATCCATTGCAGTGCCGCTTCACATCGAAGACGCCGCCACCTGCGATGTTTAAACCGGTATTACAGATCGTACACAAGGCAAATAACGGCCCTTCTTACTTGAAGACATTTTACTTGTATATCTACGCCACTCGGCCTGATACTTGCTGGAAACATGCCTCTTCTTTGCAGGGGGCGAAGACGGCATCCCTTGGTTTGCTACAAGGGCAAATGCTAGTGGCTACTACGCTCTACTCCGTTTCTGGACTGGACTGAACTGAAGAAACACTGGGAGAGGGGAGCGGGCTCCTGTGGTATAGGCATGGAAAGTGTGCTTCCTCTACTGTGGGAAGGTATAAAAAAAGCAGGGAGATGTAGTAGGGATTAGTGGTAGCGACTTTCGCGCTTCGCGATAGGTCTCTACATGTGCACTGCTGAACCCTTGCACCATTTGCAGCACTCATAAGCACCATCTGTAACACCCATGAACCCTTGCATCACCTGTACTGTGATTTCTTGACAGCAACTGTGCACTTTTGTGCCACCTTTGTACATGTAGTGTAGCTGTGCAGTTTGCGCTGATCACTGTCTCACAGACTACTAGTATAGGCTTTTTTTCCGTCACCCCAAGTCTTCTTTCGGGACTTGGTAAGAGATTCACGAACTAGATAGGTGTCCTGTCATGTCACGCGGCCAAGCTCCGGGATAGCCATGCTCAACCGCATGCAGTATGCCAGAAAATCGCCAAAACTGCAGTTCATATCATTTTTTCAATTTTTTGGGATAATCGAGAAGAATTTCGGGATTTCGGAAAGTCATCCAAAAATGCGGGATAATCGAGAAGAATTTCGGGATTTCGGAAAGTCATCCAAAAATGCGGGATAGTCCCGAAAAAAATCGGGATACTTGGCAGGTATGGACTCCTGGTTGCCAATACACATGCAGAATTCTTTAATTCGTTTGCATATCAACTGTCTGGATACCACAGGGAATATGTTCCCTACAATTGAATCGTACTCCTTGCATTTCTGTAACCACCGGGTTTAGCCCGACTGAGTTACCCCAGGAAGCTGTGTTTGCAGCGTAGCCCGATAACCTGTTGGTGGCGGTTGATGTTTCTTTTGACATTCAGATCTACTGCCTTGTGCTCTTACTAAGACATCTGGTGATGGTGTCAATGGCGATATGGTCAGACAGAACTCCGGCAAGACCAAGGTGCACCGACAGCTTTCCAAGCCACTATCTGAGCAGCAGAAGTCCATGGCAGGATCTGCTGGTAAAAGTGTGAGTGGCTTCTTGGTGTATGTGTTGCATGTATTGTGTATTAATTAGCTATGATTCTGTTGTAAAGGCTGTATGAACTGTCTGTTATGCATGTGAGGATGCTCTGTATCAGTTGCTGAGTACTCTCTACTGCAGAGACGTCATTCTGCATGTACAGTTGTGCTCACTGAATTCCGACCCGAAGTGCAAAACTGACGCCTTGGACCAGTTCCGATAACATCGCTCTACGTGGACATGTGTATGTCCAGTCGCATCCGCACCTCTTCCTGGGTATCAATGGCCGTGCAAGTTGAGGGCGCCAAATATGCTCTTTGGGTCGGATTCTACCGAGCACCCCAATGTTGTGATTGAGCATGGTGGAGTTGTTGAGAGCTAGTAGAAGAGCTGCACCAGCTTTGGTCACAATTATATTCATTGGGGTCGCAAAGTTGTGAATTGTCTCGTGTTGTTGTGGGAACGGAATCTCCTTGAGTAACGAGTGTGCATGCTGTTGATGTCATTCAGCAATCCTTACCAATCTTGTCTAGAGGAGAAGTTCTGCTTGTTATGATGGTACCCATCACTTGTTGTAATTGATTGAGAAACGAGTTCGAGATTGCAGAGTGAACGGGAAGAGAGCGGGTCTGCTCTGAAACCTTTTCATTCCTATGAATGAAGCTGCAGGAAACCTCACCACTGCTACCTATAACTTGTTATGTGAATTCCTTACTCACTGTCTTCCAACTCTAGGGTAAAGAAGATGATGATAATGAAGATGACGACGAGGAGTACCCGGAGGTGTCAACGTTTCGACTGTTTAGCTACAACCGACCGGAGTTTCCCTGGATGGCGCTCGGATCTCTTTGTGCCATGGCCAACGGTGTACTATTCCCGCTGTTTGGTATCGTGTTCTCTAAGATCCTGAACGTAAGTCAATAGGGCTACTTGCGGGTAAAGACCCGACCCTCGCACCATGCTTGCGTGAACAACTAGCCGTGGGCATACTGCCATGTAGGTTTGCATGCAGGCTGATACTGCACGGGGTCCTGGACGCGGTATGGCTCGCTATGAGGGAGTCCCTTATTTATTTGGCCAGAAATGCACTTCAGAGTACAGTCAGACCTCGCTTATCCGGTCCTCGTTTATCCGGATCCCTCGCCATCCGGAAGAAAATAGGTGGTTACAAATGTACAGCATATGCCATGCTTACAAACAGACTTGCGTAACAATAACATGTGAACTTTGTATCCTGCTCTTCTGTCTCTTCCCCTGTTCCTGACGTTGCTTTACTTACCTCCCACTACTAAGTTATCTGTGATCTCAATGTGTCGATCACCTCCTCATCGTGTGTTCGATTTGCAGATATTCCGCTTCGTCGGTAATCCGAGCATGGAAGACGCGTACAAGCGAGAGGCTGGCTTGTGGTCAGGCATATTTGCTGCGCTAGGTTTGGCCTCGCTAATCGTCATTGTCTTGCAGGTCAGTTTGACTAGTACCCAAGCCAAGCCAAGGTGTACATGTACTGAGATGTGCCAGGCTAACGTATACAGTACTGCCGGTCGCCGAAGAACTGGGGGGGGGGGGGAGGCAGCCTCCTAGCCTGGACCGTTCTTAGTTTCTTGTATTGCAGTCTATGCGCAGTTGAGTCATCATGTATGCATTGGTATGCTGTGCTTGATGAAATTCTAGCCTGGTTGTTCTTCGGCGCTACCCGACAGTGCTGTACATGTAAAGGGATGTGTGTGGTGCTCTGTGTCTTGTGTATACTGGGATGTGCCGTAGCCAGAATGTGTTAGAAGTGCTGAGGAATTGTAGCACTTCAGCCCACCTCTCTTGCAATTTGACCCTATTTTATTCGACAGCTGTGGATCTGAAACTTCCGATGTGTCTTTCCAAGCAGAAGGTGCAATAGTCAGGGCACCGGGTTGTTGTTGTTGTTGTTTTATTTTACTTCATCAGATTAACAGGCAAGGGTGCCTTCTCACCGGCCAGGGGCCAGTTCCTAGAAATGATGAAGAAATTGCATGGATGGCTAATGATGAAGACTAACCTAATATCTAGGGTATGACAGACATACATTTTATGAATTTATAGAAAATATGCCGCGTTTTGTGAAAAATTATGAGAAATTATGAGTTTGTAGAATATTACATGCAGAACACGGGGTGGGGTTGGCTAATAGTCGCCTCACAGCACTGTCGGGCGCCGAAGAACGGACAGGCTAGAATTCCACCAAGCACAGCACAGCAGGTATATGCAAGGTGACTCTACTGCACAGAGGCTGCTGTACATGAAAAATAAGAACGGTCCAGGCTGCGAGGCTGACCCCTCAATTCTTCGGGACCCAACTGTACTGCATTTGAATTGATGTCACTATCAAACAAACACTCTTTAAGCTCACCTTGTACTTGTCACACGATTCTTATTCTCTTCCCTTGTCCAGTACCTCACGTTTGCCATATCTGGTGAGGCGTTGACAAAGCGCATGAGGAGCATGGCATTCACAGCAATGCTTAGAAAGGTAAGGCGCGGTCATGCCTATCACTCACAACGGTGCAACACGCCTGATCAGAAATCAGCCAAATGGTCCCAGCGTCCCAGTGGCTGAGTTTTCTCCTGCCCCCCCCCCCCCCCCCTCTCTTTCTCTCGTGCTCCATTCTGGTCTGTTTGCGTGTGTGCCTATCAGTATAATCAAGAGTACATAAACCAGAGTGTGCAACTCGGGATGGTTCCTGTGGGAGCGTAATTCGTGCAGTACGTCACTTCTGACGGCATGGTAAGCCACAGGTACGGTGAATAGTTGCGTAACCAGTCACGGTGGTGCAGGTCACTGAGTTTGTCCTGATTTCGGTTTTTTGACACGAGTAGCATGGTGAATTTACTTGCCAGCGCATGTACACAGCGTACGCAGTCACACAAAACACCGAAATCCTAAAACAGGACGTCCAAACCATGCGAACTATTACTTGGCTGATTTCCGGACTGTGAAACATGAAAATTTGAGCTGTACGCAAGTCGCGGCTTGGCTGACCTCATCAGGGTGACGTAGTGCACGAACTGCGCTGTTTCAGATCTGATATGCACAGTTGCACACTCTGGTTTATGTACTCTTGGTATAATGAAGTACCGCTGCCTCGTCCCTCTCCCCGTCTCAAAATTTAATTTACCCCCCCCCCCATCCATTTTTTGTACTTGTGATGCAATCTTGCAATTTCAAAAGTGTGTGATGCAATCTTAGCGTATTTATCAAAATACAATGTTGAACTGGTGTATGCATTGCTGTATGCAACCCGTGATGCAATGCAGACATTCCGCTGGATAAAACTGCTTCTGAAGTATACACAATCCAGTATGGCCTGCCTACCCCCTGCTGTAAAACCAGCCGGAAATACGTCATGGATGGCAGGTCAATGGTACTTTACAGTACATGATTCGAATTGCAGGGCAGGTGGGAGTGGGGGGAAATATCTGTTCTACCCCCCCCTCCCCTTCTAAAATTTCTATGTTTCGCTTTTGTCATTGTACTACGTGTGCAGAATATTGGATTCTTTGATGAGAAGAAGCACAGCACCGGGGCATTAGCTACTCAGCTGTCAGCTGATGCAGCTCTAATCCAGGGAGTAAGTCTAACCCTATCTGTACTCAGTGATCTGCATGTCTGAGCTGTGTACAGTGTGTCACTGTGATCACTGAGAACTTCTTAGTCAGTTGAGCTAAACATGCTTAGTATCTGTACGCAGATTCGCAGTGTTGCTCTGTCCTCACTGAAGACGTCGCTGCACTGCGCGCACAGGGTGGATTGATCATTTGGGTAGCAAGAAAGGACGTGTTCTGCCGTGCAATTATTGCGCAGGGGCCCATCGTCTCTCTGCAGCTGTCCGTGGACAGAACCAATGTCATGCAGCACTAGTCACTCTTCATCACTTTAGTGCAATGTTGAGTGTAGTTTAAGTTATCAGTGCTGAATCATCGAGTCTCTATAGTGTCTCCCTTATGTCCAAACAGAACCCCACATCCGCAACGTAAGCCATGCATACTTTTTGGGCTACACTTACAGTAGTGTAAAGCTGTGTTCACAACTGGCGCGTAGACGCGGTACGCGTGGACGCGGTACGCGTGCGGTTCATGCGTGCCCAAACGCGCGCTCAGCCTTTCACAAAAAACAACAATCCGAGTCGTATTTAGCGCGTGCGACACCTTCGAGTACTAATTTTTTGACCCCGCCAGTCAGAGTGACTGGCATGTACGCTGGTACGCACCTGATACGCGCTGAAAATTCCAACATGTTGGAATTTCATTTCGGCGCGTTTCCGTACGCATGGCGCCCCAAAAGCCAGAAAAAATACGCACAAGCGCGTGGTTTCACGCGTACACGCGCCAGTTGTGAACACAGCTTTACAGCTGAAAGATCAAATGAGCTACAGTGGATGAACAGCATAAGGGCATTGTCATTCCAGATTGTAGTGTGCCTAGTGTTTCCTACAAGGCATGGTTGGCTGCGACTGTTTCTTAGTATGACCAAGAGCACATAACCCCCAAGAGTGTGCAGCTCTGTCTATGGGGTTGGCGGCAGAACTTCACATCACTTGACAAACCCGTACACACCATTCGCACCCAGTGTGCATGGAAGCTACAGGGTAAGTTAGTATGCAGCCCAGCTTTGGGCACAGCTCTCTTGTGATCACTTTGCACTGCTTGCCAGCGTGACCTGTAGAACCATGTCACGTGGTGTGAAACTCTGCCGTCGTTGTAGCACTTGATAGAGATTGTACAGGCAGTTGCCCATTATTGGGGCTATAGTGATAGATAATTCTAAGGATTCCCCAAAGGCTAAAAGCCTCTCTAGGGGCGCTATTATAATACTACCGTACTTCCCCACATATAAGCGCATGCGCTTAGGGGCCGTCCGTAAATATCGAACATTTTTCACAAAACGAAATAATTTCGTTATGGGGTGGGAGGGGGTTGACCAATTTCGTTTCAGAAAACATTGATTCATGTACTTCGAAGTACATGGCTGTTGTATATGCATGTATGTCAACATTTTTTACGTTCTGAGGGGGAGGGAGGGAGGGGTTGGGTCTAAACTAAAATAATTCGTTTGGTGAAAAAAGTTCGATATTTACGGACGGCCCCTTATAAGCGAAAATTTGCTGCAAAAAAGATCTTTGGCTGTGTAAACATGTTCGGGTAGAAGCCCATGCGCTTATATGCGCAATACAGGTTTGTCTGTGTCCTAAACAATGGTGTCATCACACTACTTAGTGGTATATTTCGCTCCCGCCTTTTCACCAATAGTGTTCACATATAAGCACATGCGCTTATAATTAAGGGGTGCGCTTATATCCGGACATAAGCACATGCGCTTATATGTGCGGAAGTACGGTATGTCTTATGGTGTTATGTATTGCTTTGTGTCCTGCGCTAGGCTACTGGTGCCAAGCTGGCGTCCGGCAACCAGTTCGTTGCCACTCTGCTTGCCGCTCTCATCATCAGTTTTATCGCTTCGTGGCAGTTGACACTGGTGCTGCTGGGTATGCTGCCGTTCATCATTGCCGGCTCAGCAATCCAATACCAAGCCCTGGCTGGATTCAGTGCTGCCAATCGACCGGAACAGATCACCTCTGGAAAGGTTAGGCCCGGTCATAGATCCCGTTTCATTTTGTTTACGTTCTTCGGAATGCCTAGCGGCAATCGTAAGTATGTGCGACGTCAACGAGTCCAGCAGTGCACATGTACCGAGCGCTGTTCTCTTGAAATTAGGAATCAGATTTTATTAGCAGTGGTGGCGGTGTAGTGTCACCCTGGGGTAAAATATGTACCATCTGAGTTTGCACCATTCGCATGGGCTGGATGTTCCATTGAACGACTGCATAATTGATAGGCTGTTTTAAGGCATTTGTCTTTTGCGAAAAGATAGGACAAGCAGTGGTAGGATGCATTGATCAAGGAGCCATTGATCAAGCAATCAATCAGTCTGTGCTATTCTCTTGCTGTAGCTGGCTATCGAGTATGTGGATAATATTCGCACGGTGGCGTCGCTTGGACTTGAAGACCGTGCCGTTGCTAGATACATGGATGTCCTGGAGCCACTCCACATGTAAGTCTAGACACAGGCTAGGGTATTCAAACTGATGGAAACGTCTTCGTAATACGGAAAAAGGGGTACATCTTATTGTAGTGCAAAGACGTTTGCGAAGAGCTCTTACAGTACGTACTACGTAGTGCATTGGGGCCATGGCCAGCTCAGACGTTTCATGATTTAGACACCTTTTGCCCCCTTTGCAGCACCCAATGAGAAAACAGGTGAACCCATAAACTCCTTGTTGGATGAGAGGTACCGAGTTTACTCTCCGCACTTTGTCGAAGTACATACTTCAAGAAGTAGCTGTCACTTCAGGGAGGATTTTGGCCAGAACGCACTATTTTTGAAATAGACCATCACTCAAAAGTCAAAACTGAGGGGCGTCGTATGTTGTGGTGTCCTCTGATAGCTTTCCTTTACATATACTTGCTAACTTATCTCAGATATCACTGCTTTTGTTTTGTATTACACCTATATCGTGTGAGATCTGGTTATCTGCAATTTCTGGACCAGGATAATTTCCTCCTCCTCCTCTTCCCCCCCCCCATGCAAGCATTCACAACGAGTGTGTGTTGTGTTGCTGTCTGCCTGAGGTTACACCACTCTACTGTCTGCTGGTTTTCCCTTGCTTGTCTAGTGCTGCAAAACGCAATCGGCACATTGTTGGCCTGGCGTTTGGCTTCGGTGAAGCTACATTCTTCTTCCTGTACGCCGTCACGTTCAGCTTTGGCGGCTATCTCATCAAGAATCACGGGGAAAGCTTTGAGGATGTGTTTGAGTAAGTCGGTCTGCACCTAGTTCACCTACCGTATTTCCCTGAATATAACTCACACCTTTTCACACTAAACTTCAAGAGCAAAAAAGGGCTTGCGACTTACCATTAAGCATGACTTACTACTGAAGTGAATATGTCGAAACAATATGGCCCACACCTGAAAATGGGCGTGCGACTATAATCGAGTGCGACTTATAATCAGGGAAATACGGTACTATGGATTGCTTGTTGGTGGTGATGAAGTGTTGTTGTTGTCGTGGTTGCCTTCGTCGTCGTTGTTGGTGGTGATGATGATTCTGTCGTCATTGTTTTGTATAGCCATTTTGACATCACATGCTGCAAGATTAAGCATCCATTGAACTTGTGCAATGACTGTGGCACTGTCATTAGGTGGTGGTTATCTGTCCACGATAGTGTCTGTGACAAGCAGCTATTGTGCTCTCTAAGACCGATGTAGGGCAAGACGTGCATATACGATGCCTTTCTTGGCACAGCCGCCTTAACACTCTTATGCATTTTTGTATGATGTGTGGTCCTCCAAGTGCTCAGTCATTGTTGTTGGTTCCCTTGTTCCTTTGTTCTCCTCAGGGTGTTTGGTGCTATGCTCTTTGCTTCGATTTCCCTGGGCGAGGCTGCAGGACTAGCACCGGATCTGCAAAAAGCGAAACGCGCCGCTTCCAGAATACTGCACTTGATTGATTCAGTACCGGAGATTGACTCCCTGTCCTCGGAGGGATCAATGCCAGTAAGTTACAGAATGGCTCAGACCACGCAGTTGCCGAAGAACATAGAGGGAACAAGGGTTTTTATCAAGTAGAAACTGCAGTTCACGCATGCGTGAACGCCAATAATAAAACAAAAATCACAAAATCATGAATTTCACTACAACAAAGCTGTCAAGAGTTAGGCCAAACACATTGATATGGAGACAGAGCATTCTGAAATATTATTAGTTGGTTTCAGTCCAATAGAGGGCTTCTGTGCTTTCTTCTATAAAAAACAAATACAGACAAGCCTCTTTAGGACTGGCACCAATGGACCATTGGTATTTGTTTGCAATAACGGGAGTTCCTCTTATCCCTATGTTACACCCAGCGAATACACAGTGATTTATCCCAATAGAGTTATGAAAACCAGTTCTTCGAAAGGGAAATATTCCTTAGTTAGAGGGAAATTTGCAAACGGGAAAAAGTGAAAGTAGGTCTTATCAGTGTTCTTCCTAACAAAGTTTACTGTGCTAACTTCTAATAACAACAGTCCAGTACGTAGTCCAGTACGTAGTCACCTAGTCAATCAGGAGCAACGCAAACACATCCAAAACGACGGAGGGTCGGAGACAAAGCACGAACAGGATCAGTAGAAAGGCAGAAACGGTGGAGCAGAAAGCGGCAGATCATCACCCGAAAGCAGCAATAGACACCCTTAGCAAACAACGGTAACACTATTTGTTTACGGTACTCGTACCTTGATCACCCAAATAGCGTTGAAGCTGCAGCGTAAAAACGTTATGGGGGCTGATTTATCGTTGTGACCAACGGTACGTTTTTGACCAAATATTGCATAGTCCGTACGCATTTCACCTTGTATCGCGTATATGGTGACATAAATGGTTGTACCGCGCGAGTAAAAGCTATTCTCGTGGCAACAGCGTACTAAAAATAGCGTGCATCTTGCTAAAGGTTGAGCCCAAATCACGGTATTTTCCCCCTTACGGTAATACCGTTACAACATAACGTTGTTTGCTAAGGGTGTCTAATGTTACAAAACCAGAAACAGGAATAGCTTTCTTGAGGCGGCTGAGAGGATGGGTTCCTTCTTCAGGTGGATGCACAAACTTTCCACTGTGGCATCACACCAGAAGAAAGCCTCGGCTAGGCCAGGAACACGAACAGCAGACTGGGCAGCGACAAGATCCAGACGCTAGAAAAAAGCAGCCAATGGATCAGAAGAACTGGGAGGATTCACAACGTGGCTCCAGGAACTGGCACCCCAGCAGCCGCTGACATTGTACATCGGGTTCAAACAGAGGCAAACTCTGAGGAGACAGCACATCGGAACATTTCGCGGCAGGGCCTGTGCCGCAAACCAGATAGTATAAGTACTGTGGAAGTAGATTTTATGAATCCCAACAGGCTATTGCCTTCTTACAAGTAGTTTTTGGGTGTTGTTTGTCCGTATGAAGACATCCAAGAAGAAGATTGCCTGATGAGTCCAGCGGGGACGAAACGTACGTCGCAATCGAGCTATGTCGTTGCTGTCTCATCTTCTATGTGCCATGTGCTACTTGATGTACCAGCCTGCTGTTTGACAAGAGAAATCTGCTATAAGCGGGAGACTGCCTTGCCACAGTCACATGGAAGGGCGTTCCTATGTTCTGCCACAGGGTAGTAAATGCATGTATGTTGTATAGCCGTAGCGGGGGTGGGCTGGAGGAAGCAAAGCGAGTTGGCACATTGGGTAAGGTGATGTTGCCGTGAACTTCCCTATCAGGCTTGTGGCGGATCGGTGGCTGTGTTGTGGATGGGTTGACACTAGCTTGACAGTAAGCCCGTGATTCAGCAGGCACTGATCCAACCGATAGAGGTTGTTCTGGGGCACTGATCCAACCGATAGAGGTTGTTCTGGGGCTGCTGTTCTCCGTGACTACTGGCGATTTGGGACGCGTACGCGCGCCGAGAACCACTCGCCTTTCAGGCCCAAATAATGAAAAACTTTCCTATGTGTTGAATTTGACCGTATACCATGTGCGTTCATTCTCTCCTGCAGGACACAGTTGCTGGCAACATTGAGCTGACAAACATCCGATTCCGCTATCCGACACGTCCAGACATTGAAGTCCTGCAGGACACGACCATCACAGCCAACCACGGTCAGACCATTGCACTTGTAGGGCAGTCTGGCTGCGGCAAGAGCACCAGTGTGTCACTGCTGGAGAGATTCTATGACCCGGAGGCTGGCATTGTGGTAAGATTTCACAACTGTGTATATCATCACTGGACAGTGGACCGGCATGCATCATGTACACGATTTGTCCATGTGTACGTTGCACACAAAAACTTCACAATTTCACATGAATGTGTGGTGTCAGATTTCATGGGCTTGCTACTGCTTGTATTGAAGTTCACAGCACAACCATGTAGAATGCATGTTCCTGAGTAGTCGTAAACTTCTAGTTGTGCAGCTTGCTAGCTGTATCATTCTCTTTTTAATATTCACCTGTGTTGTTGTGTTTACAGACACTTGACGGGCAAGACATTCGCACGCTGAACTTGAAATGGCTCCGCCAGCAGATGGGTCTTGTGCAGCAGGAGCCGATATTGTTTGATGCCAGCATTGCGGACAACATTGCGTACGGCGCTCTTGGTGATGGGCCAATCAGCATGGAGACCATTCAGGAAATGGCAAAGAAAGCCAACATCCATGACTTCATTGCAACTTTACCCGACGTGAGTACATGCATGGGCGTGGGGGCAATAGCACTTCGATCTACTTGCTCGATGAACATAGTTTAAATCTGTCCAAAGGGGCATGTTCTATTTCCTGTCAATCTTGGGACACTGTTGGACAGCCTGCTAAGGTTCATGTGTGTGTGTGTGTGTGTGTGTGTGTGTGTGTGTGTGTGTGTGTGTGTGTGTGTGTGTGTGTGTGTGTGTGTGTGTGTGTGTGTGTGTGTGTGTGTGTGTGTGTGTGTGTGTGTGTGTGTGTGTGTGTGTGTGTGTGTGTGTGTGTGGTGGATACCAGGCTAAAAATAGTGGCGGTCAATTCATCAGCCTTGCAAGCTGTTGAATGGTGTAATCCTAGCACAAGTTGCTATGTCTAACATAGCTGTTCGCTATCATCGCTTCCGCGATGGGCATGTCTGAGGTCTGAGGTGTGTGTGTGTGTGTGTGTGTGTGTTTGTGTGTATCAGGGCTACGACACCAATGTAGGTGCCAAAGGTACACAGCTGTCCGGTGGCCAGAAACAGCGCGTGGCCATTGCCCGAGCACTGATACGCAATCCCAAGATTCTCTTGCTGGATGAAGCCACCAGTGCTCTGGACACGGAGAGTGAAAGAGTAAGTACAGGCATGTATCACTGGATGTGCAAGAATGCCCAACACACACCATGTACCACACACACACACACACACACACACACACACACACACACACACACACACACACACACACACACACACACACACACACACACACACACACACACACAGTTGTGAAATGATGTGTTGTTTTCCTGTGTGATGGCATTTCCCAAACTGTCTTGTCTAGTCGCGTGCATGTGCGATATGAGCATGCGCGATTTTGTAGTCAAGAGTCCTTTTGTCAGTCTTCTTGTTCGTCCCTTTGAGTTTAGTCTCGATTTTCGTAATGTCAAATATATACTGTAAACCAAACTAGTCTTGTCCTTTGTGTCCTGCGTCCCGGGGAGCGGAATGGCTGAGATTCCGTAACAACACACACACACACACACACACACACACACACACACACACACACACACACACACACACACACACACACACACACACACTGGGTGCGTACTCAGAGTGTCTCGCTGTGCCTATCACAGACACGTGCAACCTCCCAAATACCATGATTTGGCAGCTCACTCAAGATTACCGCACTTGTTAGAATCCTAAAGCCTGCCTGATATTTATAATATACAGTGATATACGAAACTCTGTTTCTAGCAAATAGAAAGTCTATGTATGTGAAGAAAGGTGAGGCGAAGATTACCCCGTGACATTGAGAAAATCCACACAGACTAGAAGAAGACTTTGCTGGGAGTTGCGAAAATCTGTGTGTCTAATTTACTGGACTGCCCTGTTAGGGTACAGGCGTGCATGGGTACACATGTATTTCTTGGCGTGCTCGTCACGACAATGCCAGTGTACAGTTCGTTTACAATTCGGAGTTGAATGTATCTGGTGCTGTGCTGCGCTGCTCCCGGTTGCCAGGTTGTCCAAGAAGCCCTGGATGTGGCACGGCAAGGTCGTACCAGCATAGTCATTGCTCACCGCTTGTCCACCATACAGAATGCCAACAAGATTATTGTCCTCGGCGGTGGACAGGTTCTGGAGCAGGGTACACATTCTGAACTGATGGCAACGGAGGGAGCGTACTACAAACTGAACGCTGCACAAGAGGACAACGAGGGAGCTACGTTGGCTTGATGCGCGTACACACGTTACCAAGCACGCCATTGCTGTGACAGCACTGATCACTGTGACACACTTCAGACTCGACGTTCGGTGCTTTGCCCCAGGTTTGCCAGACGAGCATACGTTCTGTGATGAGAATGGCTGTTTCCCAACAGTGCAGGGCCTTTCTAAATGGATCTCAGTTATCGTTGTGCAGTGATCGATCAGCGTGTAGGTACTGGTGAGCAAGCCGCATTTTCTCAGTCCATGTGGGCTGTACAATGTTGAACTAGTCTTTTGTTGAGCTCAACGTCCTTCCTGGATCGTTGGCGGTAACTAATCAAACCGAATGACAAATATAGTATATTAAGTAGGCACAAGTCATAATCGCTGCATGCTTTGGACGAACTGGCAGGCGTGCTTTTCCGCGCTACAATACTTGGATTTTCTATAACTATTATTATGGCAACTCTTTTCTAATTGGTTCCGGTCCCGCATCAATCTCCATGCTGCAGCATTGTGTTGTTCATTACTGGTGCACTCATCTTCATCTGTCTTTTTACATGTTATGATGCAGCTTTGTGATGGTTTAGAACCATTCAAGCATGACCTGATTATTCCAGGCATATTCGACACACACACACACTCACACACACACACACACACACACACACACACACACACACACACACACACACACACACACACACACACACACACACACACACTTCATTCGCTTCCTGAATTCATGCTCATGGCTCCAACTTCGAGCCCAACAGCACTAGATTCACATGGACACTCTGTGTCATACTGTACTTCAAGTACTTCCTTGCTTGATACTCGACAACTCTCTTTTCTGTATTGCATGCTCTTGCTGCCCCATATTGCCGCACTGAACTGATAGATTATGCTTGACGGTTGACATAATTATAATTTTGTGACTATGAAATGTGACTGCATCTTCATAATTCATGTACTTCTTTTTCTTGATGACGAATTCTCCTATTCCTGATTTGTATACTTGAAGTGGGATGTTAGAGTAGGAACTCTACAGAACAGTAATTATGCCGGTATGCCATTTTGCTAGTCGTTTCTGCATTAATTTTTGTTGGACATTGCTATTCCAGCAGGTTTGCGGAGCGAGTCAAAGCGATGACCGCAATGTGTTAGCTAGCCATGGCGGAGAGAAGGAAGATGATAGTTAAATTCGAATGGCATTATGCCTGCCACACATGCAGTGCTGTGGTCTGGGGTGAGTTTGTTCTAAACACATTGATGTCTGCATGGCCATATGGGTGAGTGACACCATTCCAGTATTGCGTACTCTTTCTTACTACCGGTACAAGTACCTGACTTTTTGGCAATCAAGCTATTGTATGAAAATTTAAGCTACCAAACTAATGATGTGCATTCGCTGTTCTCTTTCTCTCTGAGTGGCCACAGCGATGTCCTTGAGTTGGATGGATGCCTGCAAGGAACAATATGAGCATTCTGTTCCTGTTTCTCACATTCCTCCCAACTCATTCTGCAGCAGTGTGGCAAGCACACTGGACTAGTGGTCTAGAACCTGTTGTGGTGTGCTAAGCAGTGAGGTCTGTCCGTTGGATACTCGGGCCACTCCTCCGGAATGGTATGCGCCTGTAAAGCTCTGCTTCGGTGCATGGATAAACTAGACACACTCAGAGTCAGGCGGGCCAGCTCGACACAACGGAGAATGCAGTGCAACCACCCTGTGCAGGTATGTAACACTTAGTATAACTGTTGACTATACCAATAATGTTAACGTCATGCAAATATCGAGCCCCATAAAGTGAATTATATACTTGTAAGTCACACAACATGATCACCCTAGTTGCTCATAGCAAACCCATTAGGGGCCGTCCGTAAATATCGATGTTTTTTTCAAGACGAGATTTGTTAATTTCTCCCCAGACCCCCTCCCTCCCCCCTCAAAACGAACATACACATGTTTATGCAAGGATCGATATTTTTTAATGAAGTTCAATTTCCTCATGAAACGTGACCAGCTGCCACTCTAATTTCACCATACACCTAGGTTTCTGTTGCCACGGTCGCACAACCTTGCCATGGCTATGCTCACGAGGTTGACTTTCACTTTGTGTAGGTCATAAACTACATGTTCGAACAGCGCCCGTCCATAGATAGAGTTCGATATTTTTTTTCTGCAGAGACGAGACGAACAGGGCCCAAACCCCCTCCCCCCCCCCCCCCCAAACGAACGAATATCTTCTCTAAAAAAACATCGATATTTATGGACGACCCCTTACTACAAAGTCTTCTTGTGTTTAAAAGATATTCTTTAGCATACACTGTAGTTGGAACAGGATTTTTGTGCCTAAAAGTGGCAGAAACGGGGTACGGTTTGAGACGGAATGATAGAGGCCAATAGTAGACTCAATACCGGAGAGTGAAAACAGATGTCTACATGGTGTACTTGGACCAGCACTAACCTACGGCAGTGAAAAACATGAAGTGTGCTGGTTCTCAGCTTTACAAAAAGAATTGACAATATTGTGAAGAATAAAGATAAGAGTGGTTGGAGTGACTGACACTAGCTATTATTGTCAACCCGATAATCAACAGTATGACAACTGATAATAGAATCTACATAGCCACACTGGGTGTTCCAAGCACACACACTGGTGTGACTTGGGATGGAAAAAACAGCAGAACACTGGCTGCAAGGCCAAGGGGGAGATTGCATAGCATGAGCGCAAAATTAGGTGGTGATGGATAAAATAAATAAATTATAATAATGTTGGAATGTTGGTACGTACACGCAGGCATAGTGGGAAGGTCTAAGACAGGGAGTCGTATATATACGACTCCCTGGTCTAAGACTATGATCGAGAAACAGAGGGTGGTAGCAACCTGGGTGATAACTTTATAGGAAAATTGGCTGCTCCCCACCCACCCTGGAGAATGCGCGACCTCCAGTGTGGGTAGCAGCCAATTTTCCTGGTACGTGTAGTGTAGGGGTAAAGAGAAAATTTCTTCTACCACCACCACCGCTGCGACTCCACCGTACTCTACCGGCTGACACACTTGACGGCCACGGGTAGCGTTTTCAGGCAGTGTGCGGAGGTATAACGAAATATCTCAAGTGAGGCCATCATGTGAGGTATTATCATATTTAGAACATCATTGTATCATGCTGTCTATGCCCGCTTGGTTTGCACTAGACTAGAGGGATGCTGATAGGATAAATGCAAGTGCTACTTCAAGTATGTAAGTACCGACTAACGTGACTACTAGACACTGTACACACCTGATTGCTTTGCCCGCTGTTTCAAACAACAAAACCCAATGCGGATGCGCTTGCAAAGTCAATGAAAGATAATCCCACTCTGCTCGACGCATGCACGTGCATCAAGCCAACGTAGCTCCCTCGTTGTCCTCTTGTGCAGCGTTCAGTTTGTAGTACGCTCCCTCCTTTGCCATCAGTTCAGAGTGTGTACCCTGCTCCAGAACCTGTCCACCACCGAGGACAATAATCTTGTCGGCATTCTGTATGGTGGACAAGCGGTGAGCAATGACTATGCTGGTACGGCCTTGCCGTGCAACATCCAGGGCTTCTTGCACAACCTGGCAGGGAGCAGCGCAGCACAACCAAACATCCCACGTCAGTAACATAAACAAACTCGACACACAACACTACTAGGCGTATCATGATCATATAATTAATAGCATCAGAAGTGCCTCCAAACTCGGCACCCTCCTGTCGCAACAAACACGGCAACACATGTTTGTCCACTACAATACTGCACTAGCACCCGGCATAGTACACCGTCACCGCATACCAAGACACCCGGCATAGTACACAGTCACCGCATACCAAGGCACCCGGCATAGTACACCGTCACCGCATACCAAGGCACCCGGCATAGTACACCGTCACCGCATACCAAGGCACCCGGCATAGTACACCGTCACCGCATACCAAGGCACCCGGCATAGTACACAGTCACCGCATACCAAGGCACCCGGCATAGTACACCGTCACCGCATACCAAGGCACCCGGCATAGTACACCGTCACCGCATACCAAGGCACCCGGCATAGTACACCGTCACCGCATACCAAGGCACCCGGCATAGTACACAGTCACCGCATACCAAGGCACCCGGCATAGTACACCGTCACCGCATACCAAGGCACCCGGCATAGTACACAGTCACCGCATACCAAGGCACCCGGCATAGTACACCGTCACCGCATACCAAGGCACCCGGCATAGTACACCGTCACCGCATACCAAGGCACCCGGCATAGTACACCGTCACCGCATACCAAGGCACCCGGCATAGTACACAGTCACCGCATACCAAGGCACCCGGCATAGTACACCGTCACCGCATACCAAGGCACCCGGCATAGTACACCGTCACCGCATACCAAGGCACCCGGCATAGTACACCGTCACCGCATACCAAGACACCCGGCATAGTACACAGTCACCGCATACCAAGGCACCCGGCATAGTACACAGTCACCGCATACCAAGGCACCCGGCATAGTACACCGTCACCGCATACCAAGGCACCCGGCATAGTACACCGTCACCGCATACCAAGGCACCCGGCATAGTACACAGTCACCGCATACCAAGGCACCCGGCATAGTACACCGTCACCGCATACCAAGGCACCCGGCATAGTACACCGTCACCGCATACCAAGGCACCCGGCATAGTACACCATCACCGCATACCAAGGCACCCGGCATAGTACACCGTCACCGCATACCAAGGCACCCGGCATAGTACACCGTCACCGCATACCAAGGCACCCGGCATAGTACACCGTCACCGCATACCAAGGCACCCGGCATAGTACACCGTCACCGCATACCAAGGCACCCGGCATAGTACACCGTCACCGCATACCAAGGCACCCGGCATAGTACACAGTCACCGCATACCAAGGCACCCGGCATAGTACACAGTCACCGCATACCAAGGCACCCGGCATAGTACACCGTCACCGCATACCAAGGCACCCGGCATAGTACACCGTCACCGCATACCAAGGCACCCGGCATAGTACACCGTCACCGCATACCAAGGCACCCGGCATAGTACACCGTCACCGCATACCAAGGCACCCGGCATAGTACACAGTCACCGCATACCAAGGCACCCGGCATAGTACACAGTCACCGCATACCAAGGCACCCGGCATAGTACACCGTCACCGCATACCAAGGCACCCGGCATAGTACACCGTCACCGCATACCAAGGCACCCGGCATAGTACACCGTCACCGCATACCAAGGCACCCGGCATAGTACACCGTCACCGCATACCAAGGCACCCGGCATAGTACACAGTCACCGCATACCAAGGCACCCGGCATAGTACACCGTCACCGCATACCAAGGCACCCGGCATAGTACACCGTCACCGCATACCAAGGCACCCGGCATAGTACACAGTCACCGCATACCAAGGCACCCGGCATAGTACACCGTCACCGCATACCAAGGCACCCGGCATAGTACACCGTCACCGCATACCAAGGCACCCGGCATAGTACACCGTCACCGCATACCAAGGCACCCGGCATAGTACACCGTCACCGCATACCAAGGCACCCGGCATAGTACACCGTCACCGCATACCAAGGCACCCGGCATAGTACACCGTCACCGCATACCAAGGCACCCGGCATAGTACACCGTCACCGCATACCAAGGCACCCGGCATAGTACACCGTCACCGCATACCAAGGCACCCGGCATAGTACACCGTCACCGCATACCAAGGCACCCGGCATAGTACACCGTCACCGCATACCAAGGCACCCGGCATAGTACACCGTCACCGCATACCAAGGCACCCGGCATAGTACACCGTCACCGCATACCAAGGCACCCGGCATAGTACACCGTCACCGCATACCAAGGCACCCGGCATAGTACACCGTCACCGCATACCAAGGCACCCGGCATAGTACACCGTCACCGCATACCAAGGCACCCGGCATAGTACACCGTCACCGCATACCAAGGCACCCGGCATAGTACACCGTCACCGCATACCAAGGCACCCGGCATAGTACACCGTCACCGCATACCAAGGCACCCGGCATAGTACACCGTCACCGCATACCAAGGCACCCGGCATAGTACACCATCACCGCATACCAAGGCACCCGGCATAGTACACCGTCACCGCATACCAAGGCACCCGGCATAGTACACCGTCACCGCATACCAAGGCACCCGGCATAGTACACCGTCACCGCATACCAAGGCACCCGGCATAGTACACCATCACCGCATACCAAGGCACCCGGCATAGTACACCGTCACCGCATACCAAGGCACCCGGCATAGTACACCGTCACCGCATACCAAGGCACCCGGCATAGTACACCGTCACCGCATACCAAGGCACCCGGCATAGTACACCGTCACCGCATACCAAGGCACCCGGCATAGTACACCGTCACCGCATACCAAGGCACCCGGCATAGTACACCGTCACCGCATACCAAGGCACCCGGCATAGTACACCGTCACCGCATACCAAGGCACCCGGCATAGTACACCGTCACCGCATACCAAGGCACCCGGCATAGTACACCGTCACCGCATACCAAGGCACCCGGCATAGTACACCGTCACCGCATACCAAGGCACCCGGCATAGTACACCATCACCGCATACCAAGGCACCCGGCATAGTACACCGTCACCGCATACCAAGGCACCCGGCATAGTACACCGTCACCGCATACCAAGGCACCCGGCATAGTACACCGTCACCGCATACCAAGGCACCCGGCATAGTACACCGTCACCGCATACCAAGGCACCCGGCATAGTACACCGTCACCGCATACCAAGGCACCCGGCATAGTACACCGTCACCGCATACCAAGGCACCCGGCATAGTACACCGTCACCGCATACCAAGGCACCCGGCATAGTACACCGTCACCGCATACCAAGGCACCCGGCATAGTACACCGTCACCGCATACCAAGGCACCCGGCATAGTACACCGTCACCGCATACCAAGGCACCCGGCATAGTACACCGTCACCGCATACCAAGGCACCCGGCATAGTACACCGTCACCGCATACCAAGGCACCCGGCATAGTACACCGTCACCGCATACCAAGGCACCCGGCATAGTACACCGTCACCGCATACCAAGGCACCCGGCATAGTACACCGTCACCGCATACCAAGGCACCCGGCATAGTACACCGTCACCGCATACCAAGGCACCCGGCATAGTACACCGTCACCGCATACCAAGGCACCCGGCATAGTACACCGTCACCGCATACCAAGGCACCCGGCATAGTACACCGTCACCGCATACCAAGGCACCCGGCATAGTACACCGTCACCGCATACCAAGGCACCCGGCATAGTACACCGTCACCGCATACCAAGGCACCCGGCATAGTACACCGTCACCGCATACCAAGGCACCCGGCATAGTACACCGTCACCGCATACCAAGGCACCCGGCATAGTACACCGTCACCGCATACCAAGGCACCCGGCATAGTACACCGTCACCGCATACCAAGGCACCCGGCATAGTACACCATCACCGCATACCAAGGCACCCGGCATAGTACACAGTCACCGCATACCAAGGCACCCGGCATAGTACACCGTCACCGCATACCAAGGCACCCGGCATAGTACACCGTCACCGCATACCAAGGCACCCGGCATAGTACACCGTCACCGCATACCAAGGCACCCGGCATAGTACACCATCACCGCATACCAAGGCACCCGGCATAGTACACCGTCACCGCATACCAAGGCACCCGGCATAGTACACCGTCACCGCATACCAAGGCACCCGGCATAGTACACCATCACCGCATACCAAGGCACCCGGCATAGTACACCGTCACCGCATACCAAGGCACCCGGCATAGTACACAGTCACCGCATACCAAGGCACCCGGCATAGTACACCGTCACCGCATACCAAGGCACCCGGCATAGTACACCGTCACCGCATACCAAGGCACCCGGCATAGTACACCGTCACCGCATACCAAGACACCCGGCATAGTACACCGTCACCGCATACCAAGGCACCCGGCATAGTACACCGTCACCGCATACCAAGGCACCCGGCATAGTACACCGTCACCGCATACCAAGGCACCCGGCATAGTACACCGTCACCGCATACCAAGGCACCCGGCATAGTACACCGTCACCGCATACCAAGGCACCCGGCATAGTACACCGTCACCGCATACCAAGGCACCCGGCATAGTACACCGTCACCGCATACCAAGGCACCCGGCATAGTACACCGTCACCGCATACCAAGGCACCCGGCATAGTACACCGTCACCGCATACCAAGGCACCCGGCATAGTACACCGTCACCGCATACCAAGGCACCCGGCATAGTACACCGTCACCGCATACCAAGGCACCCGGCATAGTACACCATCACCGCATACCAAGGCACCCGGCATAGTACACAGTCACCGCATACCAAGGCACCCGGCATAGTACACCGTCACCGCATACCAAGGCACCCGGCATAGTACACCGTCACCGCATACCAAGGCACCCGGCATAGTACACCGTCACCGCATACCAAGGCACCCGGCATAGTACACCGTCACCGCATACCAAGGCACCCGGCATAGTACACCATCACCGCATACCAAGGCACCCGGCATAGTACACCGTCACCGCATACCAAGGCACCCGGCATAGTACACCATCACCGCATACCAAGGCACCCGGCATAGTACACCGTCACCGCATACCAAGGCACCCGGCATAGTACACAGTCACCGCATACCAAGGCACCCGGCATAGTACACCGTCACCGCATACCAAGGCACCCGGCATAGTACACCGTCACCGCATACCAAGGCACCCGGCATAGTACACCGTCACCGCATACCAAGACACCCGGCATAGTACACCGTCACCGCATACCAAGGCACCCGGCATAGTACACCGTCACCGCATACCAAGGCACCCGGCATAGTACACCGTCACCGCATACCAAGACACCCGGCATAGTACACCGTCACCGCATACCAAGGCACCCGGCATAGTACACCGTCACCGCATACCAAGGCACCCGGCATAGTACACCGTCACCGCATACCAAGGCACCCGGCATAGTACACCGTCACCGCATACCAAGGCACCCGGCATAGTACACCGTCACCGCATACCAAGGCACCCGGCATAGTACACCGTCACCGCATACCAAGGCACCCGGCATAGTACACCGTCACCGCATACCAAGGCACCCGGCATAGTACACCGTCACCGCATACCAAGGCACCCGGCATAGTACACCGTCACCGCATACCAAGGCACCCGGCATAGTACACCGTCACCGCATACCAAGGCACCCGGCATAGTACACCGTCACCGCATACCAAGGCACCCGGCATAGTACACCGTCACCGCATACCAAGGCACCCGGCATAGTACACCGTCACCGCATACCAAGGCACCCGGCATAGTACACCGTCACCGCATACCAAGGCACCCGGCATAGTACACCGTCACCGCATACCAAGGCACCCGGCATAGTACACCGTCACCGCATACCAAGACACCCGGCATAGTACACCGTCACCGCATACCAAGGCACCCGGCATAGTACACCGTCACCGCATACCAAGACACCCGGCATAGTACACCGTCACCGCATACCAAGGCACCCGGCATAGTACACCGTCACCGCATACCAAGACACCCGGCATAGTACACCGTCACCGCATACCAAGGCACCCGGCATAGTACACCGTCACCGCATACCAAGACATACACCGTCAACGCATACCAAGACAAGCTCGCAGCACCTACACAGTACACCTCGACACAGGACACATAATCACCTGTAACAATGGTGAATGCATAGCCAAAGCATTGTGCACAGCCACCTATCACCAAAGAGTTATTGTGATAAATGCAACATACCAACGGTAGTCGCCATACCGCAACACCGATGTGACAAGTTTCACATCGTCCAACATGCCTGTACTCACTCTTTCACTCTCCGTGTCCAGAGCACTGGTGGCTTCATCCAGCAAGAGAATCTTGGGATTGCGGATCAGTGCTCGGGCAATGGCCACGCGCTGTTTCTGGCCACCGGACAGCTGTGTACCTTTGGCACCTACATTGGTGTCGTAGCCCTGATACACGACGACACACACACACACACATACACACATACACACACACACACACACACATACACACACACACACACACACACACACACACACACACAACATACATACACACACAGATGCAAGTTGATGCAACATGACATACACAGAGACCCACACATCACACACACACATCACCTTGAACCTTGAACCTTGAACGTGCCCATTGCCGATGGCAATGATAGCGAAGGGACTATCCGCTAGCTTTGCAGTACGGAGCGTGGCGCTTGAGGTCCCCGGGACGACGGCAGACCTTTCCACATGCGCAGCGGAAGCCAGAGTCAGGATCAGGAGGAGCACGGGCGGGAGGACGACGATGAGCGATCTGCCTCCAGACAGAGCGATCCTGGGCAGCATCAAACCAGCAGTCAGAAGGCACAGGGGGGCTGATGGAGCGGAGATCATCCACGATGACGTCACGCCACCGCTTGCGTGGACCATGGCGAGGGCGTGTTGCAGGGAGCTCCCCAAACAAAACTCGCTTCGGCATGCGGTCGTCGTTCATCCGGCCAACATGGCCAAGCCAACGCAGTCGATATTCCCGGATGATGTCCGCGACGTCACAGTCAATGCCGAGGGTTCGGGCCATGGTAACCGAGGTGACGCGGTTGTCCCACTGGTCCCGCCTGGATACGCCAACGACGATGCGAACACACTGGTGATGAAAGGTGTTGAGAGAGCGCAGGTCCGGTGCCTTCGGCGTCCACGTCTCTGCTCCGTACAGGAGGGTCGTCAGCACAAGGGCGATGTACACACATCACACACACACACACACACACACACACACACACACACACACACACACACACACACACACACACACACACACGCATACATGTGTGTGTGCGTGGGTGTTCATGGCACATGTACCACATAACGATCCCATGTACGTGTACACCCGATCATAACATGCTTTGATGGACCTGGTCACATGGTTTGGTCACAGGTTACTTTGTCTGTCAAATCCAACCTGGAATTATGCTGCTGGATGACATCAGAGAATGACACAGAGGCAGTGCACGGCCTTAACCTTCTAGAGTGCTCAATGCCGGTGTGATGGGCACAGCTACGCAGTACACATGAGCTACACAAGGTACATTGAGCTACACAAGGTACATTGAGGTGCACAAGGTACATTGAGGTGCACAAGGTACATTGAGGTGCACAAGGTACATTGAGGTGCACAAGGTACATTGAGCCTCGGGTGCACAAGGTACATTGAGGTGCACAAGGTACATTGAGGTGCACAAGGTACATTGAGGTGCACAAGGTACATTGAGGTGCACAAGGTACATTGAGGTGCACAAGGTACATTGAGGTGCACAAGGTACATTGAGGTGCACAAGGTACATTGAGGTGCACAAGGTACATTGAGGTGCACAAGGTACATTGAGGTGCACAAGGTACATTGAGGTGCACAAGGTACATTGAGGTGCACAAGGTACATTGAGGTGCACAAGGTACATTGAGGTGCACAAGGTACATTGAGGTGCACAAGGTACATTGAGGTGCACAAGGTACATTGAGGTGCACAAGGTACATTGAGGTGCACAAGGTACATTGAGGTGCACAAGGTACATTGAGGTGCACAAGGTACATTGAGGTGCACAAGGTACATTGAGGTGCACAAGGTACATTGAGGTGCACAAGGTACATTGAGGTGCACAAGGTACATTGAGGTGCACAAGGTACATTGAGGTGCACAAGGTACATTGAGGTGCACAAGGTACATTGAGGTGCACAAGGTACATTGAGGTGCACAAGGTACATTGAGGTGCACAAGGTACATTGAGGTACACATGAGCTACACGAAGTACATTGAGGTACACATGAGTGAGATACATCTATTTTTTCTCCACCCAACACTGTGCAGATGGTGGGCCTCAAAGAACATAACTAAACGCAGTGTAGATAAATGCTGCTCTCCAGTTCCACATACGATATTCTCCTGCATACACCCACTACACTGTGCAGTACACGTGACAGTACACAGTGCAACTCACTTTAGGCAATGTTGTGATGAAGTCGTGGATGTTGGCTTTCTTTGCCATTTCCTGAATGGTCTCCATGCTGACTGGCCCATCACCGAGAGCGCCGTACGCAATGTTGTCCGCAATGCTGGTGTCAAACAATATCGGCTCCTGCTGCACAAGACCCATCTGCTGGCGAAGCCATTTCAAGTTCAGCGTGCGGATGTCTTGCCCGTCAAGATTCTGCCAAGACAATAATACAGATGAACACAAAAAGCACTATTCACTTGTGCTTGGCTCTCTCGTAAACTAGATATCTGTTGTTTGGCATCATACCACAAACTAAGACTTAGTAATTTCACTGACTTGACTTGGATACGACTGCGTACTTTCTTTCTTTTTTCTCTACAAAATCCACATGTCTCCAGACACTGGGGTGAATAATGGAGTGTGGTGGTGGGGCCCATTAAGCTCAGCCGACCCGAGGTCTCGGCTTCATTGCTCCATTGACGACTGCACTACATAGCAATGGATGAATGCACTGGTATTGTATTTCAACAGGCCAGTGGTGAAAGCTTACCACATTGCCCGCCTCAGGGTCATAGAATCTCTCCAGCAGTGACACACTGGTGCTCTTGCCGCAGCCAGACTGCCCTACAAGTGCAATGGTCTGACCGTGGTTGGCTGTGATGGTCGTGTCCTGCAGGACTTCAACGTCGGGACGTGTCGGATAACGGAATCGGATGTTCGTCAGCTCTATGTTGCCAGCAACTGTGTCCTGCAGGAGAGAATGAACGCACATGGTATACCGCTATGTACATGTACTTTGGAAGTAGGTGTACGTGTTTAAAGCTGTCAGTGAAGTTGAACACATTATTAAGTAGACTTGTACACCATGTGCGGTTCATCCACCGTCCGTAGTAGAGGGCTCAATTTTCCGAAGGCAAAGAGCGGAATACACAGACAGAAGAACGAGCAGGTGCGGTTTCGTAACTCTGAGTTTCACGAACTGAATCGGTCATCAGACGAAAATTAGTATATTGGTATACCTGTACATAATCAATCTCGGGACAGCTAGCTGTTTCGACCGTGTTACTTCAAGTGAGTCTCATCACCGGAGCTGAGCATGGTATACATATACATGTAGCCACTCTCACTCTCTGGACAGCTAGCTGTGTTTCCCCCTTGTTCGGTCTCATCAGTCGAGCTCAGAGCAATGGGGCAAAGCTATCGCAGTGAAGCCTGATGAACACGGACCAACATAGCATTTCAAATCGGCTCAAGGCCTCAACGTCATGTTGGTATGTACTGACGTTCAGCAAATGTGTCAGTAAATTGGAAACAATGAAGGTGGTTTATACCCTGGTACGGCTTGGAACCTGCCAAATCCGGTGACCCATCCTCGTGTGGTATGTCACATAAAGATTGTTGTTTTGCATATCGCCCACTTCTAATGTACAGACCCAGTATGAGTTGTACATGCATTCCAGCCAGTGAAGAACAGTGAAGAACAAAGAACCCCATCGCACTGCAAACAAGTTGAGGAACAACTCGACTTACTGGTTGTGAGCCCTCCGTCGATTCGGAGTCTATCTCTGGCACCGTGTCAATCAAATGCAGGATCCTGGACGCCGCACTCGCCGCTTTCTTCAGGTCCGGCGCTAGTCCCGACGCCTCGCCCAGTGAAAAGGATGCAAAGAGCATGGCCCCGAAAACCCTACGAGAAACAGAGATGGAGACATGTGTGTGAGTGCCGGTGGTGGCCGACTAGTCGGATATGAAGGACCTTGCACCAGAGACCGACAGCACACTGACAGCCAATAGTGTTTAGTAGAAGCGGTGGATTTGAGAAGGGTCGTTACAACTCTAGATCTTGCCTTGTATCCGACTGTGGAAGTGTCATGGTAGCTTGCAAACGATACTGTCAGCAGAACAACAAGTACAATGCCAGTACCGTATTTAACCTAGAGAATAATATCAATGCTTACTGAAACACATCTTCGAAACTTTCCCCGTGCTCCTTGATGAGGTAACCACCGAAGCTGAACGTAATGGCGTACACGAAGAAGAATGTAGCTTCACCGAAACCGAATGCCAGTCCAATTATGTGTCGATTGCGCTTTGCAGCACTAGAAAAAACAATAACAGCCAGTAGAAAAGCGAAAACACCAGACAAATAGCAACGCAAGAACAAACGCTGGCAGGAAGGAAGGCTAAAGTGGTACGGAAACTGCAGATGATTGACATCATTTCAACTCACTGATGAAGCAGACAGGACTTGTAACGTCCTAAAACTATTTTGTTTCAAATGTTATATCTAGACAACCGGTAACCATGTTACTGCTACAGTTGCGCTCACTGAAATCCGACCCAAAGTGCAAAACTGAGGCCCTGGACCAGCTGTTCCGATTACATCACTGTACTTGTACATGGGTACGTCCAGCCGCATTCGTACCACTTCCAGGGCGTCAAAGGGCCGTATAAGTTGAGGGCGCCAAATATGCACGTTGGGTCGGATTTCACCGAGCACAACTGTACTACCCTAGCCAGTGTCTAGACTTACATGTGGAGTGGCTCCAGGACATCCATGTATCTAGCAACGGCACGGTCTTCAAGTCCAAGCGACGCCACCGTGCGAATATTATCCACATACTCGATAGCCAGCTACAGCAGGAGAATAGAATCAACGGACTTTGGGTGTTAGTAGCAAGTATTTTCAAATGTTTAGTCGGCAAATTGCCATTATGTACCAAAAGGCTATTTTGCAAATATCCGTGTGTGTGTGTGTGTTTGTTTGTGGGTGTGTGTGTGTGTGTGTGTTTGAGAGAGAGAGAGAGAGAGAGAGAGAGAGAGAGAGAGAGAGAGAGCACAGAACAGGTAGCCTAACCTTTCCAGAAGTGATCTGTTCCGGTCGATTAGCAGCACTGAAACCAGCCAGCGCTTGGTACTGGATAGCAGCACCAGCTACAACCAGCGGTAAGACTCCCAGCAGCACCAGCGTCAGCTGCCACGAAGCAATGAAACTGATGACAAGCGCGGCGACCAAGGTGGCGATGAACTGATTTCCTGATGCCAGCTTAGCACCGGTAGCCTAGAGCAGAAAACAAAGAGCATACTATTTAGCAAAGGTAGCAGGTGGATGGTCTTTGGCTGTAGCGTTCTTGATGCGGATGGTGGCTCTCCTGCGCATACGTGTCGCTCAGAGGTAAAGGTCACATACTGATAGAGGGATACTAAGCATGTTTAGCTCCACTGACTAAGAAGTTCTCAGTGATCACGGTGACACACTGTACACAGCTCAGACATGCAGATCACTGAGTACAGGTAAGGTTAGACTTACTCCCTGGATTAGAGCTGCATCCGCTGACAGCTGAGTAGCTAATGCCCCAGTGCTGTGCTTCTTCTCATCAAAGAATCCAATATTCTGCACAGGTAGTACAATGACAGAATGACAGACGAAGACAGAGAGGGTGAGCGGGGGCAGAAGAAACTCAGCTAACAATGCGACGTACACCGCTGCAATGTAGATCTGAATACTAACCAGCATAGTGCAAGCACTTCACAGAGACTTCCAAGAATCATGAGAACAAATGGTGAACGTGCAGGTAGCTTTAGCTTTTTGATCAAATTGGACGATCCGTTCTTTATATTATCTCATCTGGCTATAGCAAAAACAGGCAGTCCATATACCCGGATTGTGGGCCATCTGCACAAGCATAACTGCTGGCTACATCTATTGTGGAGCCCCAAACCAGCCACATCTGTACCCGTATGTCCCTGTCTTCCTGGCACATAACCCAATGCAAACATCCCCATTGTTTTGGACGCGTGTCTTTTGTTCCTCTCTTCTCTGCTACTGTATTCTCTCTGCCTCTTTCTCGCTATTCTCTACTATTATTTAGGTGTGTCCTGTCTGCAGTGACGCCAAGATATTAATTGTCGGCAGATTACCACTGAAGGTTCCACTACCGCTCAGGAGTATGTGTTTATGTGGAAAGCAATCCGTGTTGAGTGCTGCAATCATGGATCCCCCTGCTGGTTTCCGAACATTGTAGATAGCTCACCTTTCTTAGCATTGCTCTGAACAGCATACTCCTCATGCGCTTTGTCAAGGCCTCGCCGGATATAGCAAAGGTCAAATACTGGATGGGCACACGGACAAACAGCACACAGTACTGTAAGACAGAGATATGCTGGATACTGGAAATGGCTAGTGTAAAAAAAAAACTCCATTCCTACTATGAAGGTAAAATTTACACTTCACTGAGACATGAAAACAGTTCAAAACACTTCTACAGAAGACGTGCTGATTCCCAGTTCTAGGTCGTTCTCTGGCATGCATAGGCCCCAGGAATGATGAGCCGGATACTTTTGCATTTGATTGTACTTCGGGAGTCTCGATTTAGGAAAGGTTGGGTCTTTCGTACTTTCAAGGTGCCATAAGTACAACACAATGCCTGAGACATTTGCATACATTACATCCCCATGCAAGTTTACGTCATTTCTGGGGTCTATACGTGTCAGAGAACATCTTGGAACAGAGACAACAGCACTTCTTCTGCATACACTCTCACCAATACCAGAAGCATGCTAGAACTGAGGAAACGCAACATGCGGCACTGAAGTACAACGGTTCTATGGTGCAAGAGTGTGACTGCCATGCGCCTCACCGCAAACCCACCTGCAAGATGATGACAATAAGAGACGATAAACCCAGCACGGCGAAAATGCCCGACCAGAGTCCAGCCTGCTCCTTGTATTCGTCCTCCTTGTTCGGATTGCCAACAAAGCGGAATATCTACAAACAGAACACATCATGAAGAAACACAAGAGACATTTGGAAAAGATATGCTCGAATTTGGGATACGGTGCAGAGAGGAGACAAGCACACTGTGCGACATCCCAGTCGCATACATGACGTGTACTATCCTTGCACATTGCGTGACATCCCGGAGTCATGTGACCACACATACATGTACTATCCTTGCCGGCTGTCAGTCTGTTTGTCAGAATATTGTTAGGCTAGACCTGCCTGAGCTCCCGGATAGTAGGTAATCAAATGGTTACATTGCTGCATGATAATACCCCCAAGCGCCTGCTTAGTGAATGCTGCCAGAGCAATTATTTCTTTCAAATGCCTAACAGTTACCCATGTGTGCATCAACAAAGTCTGTAGACTCAACTGTTGAAACTTCTCAGGGTGTTAACGGTTGCGGGGTCTCTCTGTCTCTGCTCAGTGCCGTGGGTGTTATGCGCCATTAGGACCTGCTCTGGACTTACATTCAAGATCTTGGAGAAGACAACGCCAAACAGTGGGAACAGCACACCGTTGGCCATGGCACACACGGATCCGAGTGCCATCCAGGGAAACTCTGGTTTGTTGTAGCCGAATAGTCGAAACGTTGACACCTCCGGGTACACCTCCTCCTCCTCCTCTTCCTTTTCCTCCGCGTCGTCTTTGCCCTGGAGTTGCAGAGCCGTGAGGTAAGTAGTACACATTATCAAATGTGCAGAATGACAATTAGTCCTGATTGTGGTACATGTAGTTAAGTGTCGTCATGTTTCTTGTTGACAAACTTGCGGCAACCGACAGTTAGCTGGCGAGGAGAAAGACCTCTATGATTCGATACGAGAGTGGTGAGGACAAATGGCAACCAGTAAACTCTGCGCATAGTTAATTCCTCTTCATGCCAGAAGATCACAGCTCACTGGCATTGCCACGATGCCGGTTCATAAAAATTAACGCTTCACGTGAGACGTGGTGAGATTGAGTTTTCCGCATCCGCAGTAACGTGACCACCCTCAAGGATCGAGGTGCAGATGCAGCTCCTGAAGTGGTGGGAGGTGAGTGGATCAGACTCAAATGCCGAAAACTTGATTCACTGCATGCTGGTTAGCATAACCACAAAGCCGTTGTGTGAATAAAAGGGCGGCTGATTGAGGTACAAGACGATGTGAGAGCTTACTTTACTGCCATCATCGAACCCGCCGCTTCTCGGTTTGTTGTCACCAAACAGCTTCTTGTGCTGAAATCCACCCCCCCCCCCCGAAATTCCACCTTGAAGATTAGATAGCATTGAAAACAGGCCCCGTTTGGACAAGGCGGATGATATTGCCCAAGACAGTGCAGTGTCTTCTCACCGTTTGAGTAGATTCGGTAACTGATTGCTGGCGCTCGGAAAGTTGCTTGGAAAGCTGCCGGTAGGCCTTGTCTTTGGCAGAGCTCTGCCGCACAGCGCCACTTTTGACTGGGCTGCTGGCAGTCTTAGACAGTGCACGCAGCATTTCCTCTGTGGGGAAGAAGTTATTGGACAGAACAAGACGGTAGTAGACACATCATTAGCAGCTGGTGAGACTCAGGAACATGATGTACATCATGAACACTCAGAACGACGTCCGTCGGCAAGTAGTACGGGCTGCACGGCGTGACCGACTTCTCCACGATATGCACCACCATAAAAATAGCGATGCCTACCAAACAAATACGAATAGAGAACTAGCCCTCTCACCTATTCAAGGAATTACTACAGCCATCACGTATAAGTACTATTGTGGTGTGGAGAGTTTTAGCTAAGTTCTCTTACCAGCTTCTTCTGTATTGCCCTTCTCGGCCTCAGCGACAGCAGCCTTTGGGCAACAAGCAACAGCCACACGCACGCACACGCACACACACACACGCGCGCGCACACACACACACACACACACACGCGTACGCACACACATACACACACACATACACATAGAGCAGCATCAGCACAAGCAGCAATGCGTACAGCGGACCCAATAGTCCCAATACCAGAGCCCGTGAGGGAGGCCGTGTGATGCAACTGAACATGGCAAGTGAAGTGTTTCTGCAGTGATACTAAGGTTCACATTCTTTCAACTAGAGTTTTCATGCTCACTGTCGGACTGACAGCCTGCGGAATGTGCCAGTCAAACCTTGATTAGTCGCAATCATGCTCTGCTGTAAATCACTAAGTCCTGCACCCAATACCACATTTACAGACAGAAATTGCCCAGCCCCCCCCCCCCCCCCCCCCGGCCTGGTATGAGACCAGCGTTGAACGGTCAGGCAGAATACTAGTACTCGTCCCTTCCTGACACACATACAATGTCGTGCTCAGCTGTATGCACATAGGCATGCTGTATGCACGCATGCATGCGCACACTCACTCACTCTCTCATACACACACGCACACACACGCACGCACACACACATACATACACACATGCTTATACATACAAACACAAACACACACCACACACACACGCACACAACACACACACACACACACACACACACACACAGATACACGCACGCACACACGCACACACACACACACACACACACACACACACACACACACACACATACATACATCCATACATACACACACGCTTATACATACAAACACACACACGCCATTGGACCATTGGACTCCCATCGCCAGAGGCGATGATAGCGATGCTACAGCAGAAGCCATAGCAGCTTGTGCTGGGATTGCACCATTCAACAGCTTGCAAGGCTGAAGTATTGGCCGCCACTATTCAGCCTGGTCTACACCACACAGCTATGAAGTGGCTTTTTCTGGCCAGTGAATCCCTAATTTTTGGTCTTTTTTATTTTTTCACGCACACACATCACACCGCATACAGTCTGTATCGGCTATAGCGTATCCTTTTGATTTCTGTGATTGTATCACTATAACCGATGCATCACTATATGCGATACGATCGATTTTTTTTCTTTTTTCGATTGACGCATGAAAGGCAAGGAGATACTTCCAGCTAGCATGGCGTTTTGACAAATGAGCATGCTGCATACATGTAGTTGACAATGTCCGCATTTCCATAAAAAAATCTGTTATGTACATGTACATGTATCACTATAAAAATAAGCAATGTGAAGAAAGTAAAAAAAAATAGGGCCTTTGATATTATTGCTACATGTATTTTTTACAAGTTACCACTATAGCCGATAACGAGAGAGCTTGGAAGCTCAGGGCCCTACGCTATGCTGTTTTGCCTTGATGACCTAGACAAAAAAAGCATAGGGATGTTATAAATTCTCATACATTTCTACTTTTTGTTTTTAAACATAATCTGGGATTCAAACCCGCACTATCGCCCTGCATGCATCCCCCCATACATTTCGCATACATACTAATTCTTCCAAGTTGCTTCACGTTATTCTCTTGATTTGAAAGCCCTATTTGAATATGCATTGTGGCCAGCCGTCTTTGATTGTACGGTACGGTACGGGACAGGTACGGGGCAGGTATGGGACAGGTACGGTCGAGGGTAATACGGCACCATCTACCGCCTTGATGACGGCAAAAAAAGAATAGAGATGTTATAAATTTTTCAATTTTCCTATTTTTCCAGGCATTACATGGGATTCGAACCCGCACTATCGCCCTACATGCATTCCCCCATGCACTTCGCATTCATACTCATTCTTCCAAGTTGCTTCACGTTATGATCTTGCGTTTGAAAGCCCTATTTGAATAGTGAGGCCAGCTGTATGTGGCCAGCTGTGTTTGATGGTACGGTACGGTACGGGACAGATACAGGATAGCGCCAGGCGTGACACAAACACACAAACACACAAACACCAAATTAAAGCTGTGTGGACCCTGGCTAGCGCCAGACGTTACTGAAGTAACGTCTTCTGCATAACTACGGGAATAATATAGTGTGTTATGCATGTTTTGATTCTTTGTTGCCATCATAATATCCGATATATCATTACATCCGATGATATTGGTTATAGTGATATTTTTACTGGATAAAATACGTTTTGCTTTTGATATTTCGTACCAATATCACTGTAAGTTAGCCTATATGTTCTTATATCCGGTCACTCTATAGCCGATACAGACTGTACTCCGGCATGCACTGGCTGTTGGTAACCACCCAGGAGAATGAAAGAAAAGTCAGGAAGAATCTGAGAAAGAGAAGAAAGACGTGTGTGACCATAATCGTCGGGAATCGAACCCGCAACCTATCGATTGGAAATCGCTGCACATACCACTGCACCATATGGGACACACACACACACACACACACACACACACACACACACACACACACACACACACACACACACACACACACACACACACACACACACACACACATACCATACCTGCATAGTAACAAGAGCATGGTACAAGCCGTCCTCTTTCTCCATCAGTTCACGATGCGTGCCCATCTCGGCCACCTTTCCGTCTTCCACCGCTACAATGCAGTCAGCATTCTGAATAGTGGATAAGCGGTGAGCTATGACGATAGTTGTTCTCCCAGCACGTGCCTAACATACAGTAAGATATGACGGGGAAACACGAAAGACAAATACTCACATGTCTGTTGACTACTTACTCATATCCCAACTGTGTTTGTACACAGACTGTGTAGATAACACAACAGAACCACAAGGACAATCAAGGCTTGTTTGCTGCTACTTCAAGTTTCATGCTCTCGCAATCATCAGGCAGCAGTGGTTCTGTTCTGTATTACGCTCTGCCTCCGCGGTGTTGAGCACTGTCGGCCGTGACACTGGGTACATTCTCCGGTAGACTGCGTAGATAACACAACAGCTCTGAACTCTGGCATTTCTCACTCCTAAAAGATGGTTGATTTCATGTAGAGACCAATCCCAGGCAAGCCCTGAATACGTACCAGTTCTTATGCTATGCACATACAGCGGCAGGATGAGTTTGTAAATGGACTTTTACACCAGTTTTAATTTAAAAGCACTGGATGGGCCATGGCCCGGTTGCATCTCACCGTGGTGGCGGGTGGCACTAGACTGAACAGTGCATAGCATTGTTTTGTGCTGCAAGGAAGTACAATGGTGCCAGAAAGGAACCGTGTATCTCTAGCAGTGAACGCCTGTCCCGGACACTTACTGCATCAAGAGCGGCCTGCACAGTGCGTTCACTCTCCGTGTCCAGTGCACTGGTGGCCTCGTCCAGTAAGAGAATCTTAGGATTGCGGATTAGAGCACGGGCGATGGCAATGCGCTGCTTCTGACCACCGGACATTTGAGCACCACGCTCACCGACTTGTGTTTCATAACCCTGGTAGCACAGACCAAACACACACACACACTTGTACTACTTGTACTTGTTGCTCACTGCCAAAACTGGTCACGTGGGTCTCCCCGGGAGAGGGGAGAGAGACTCAAAAGGAATCTTGGAAAGATGGCTCAATTGGCTATTGAACCGCCCAACGGCCGACACCCCCTGAAATCCCCAAAACTCTGGGTGGACTTGACACACACACACACACACACACACACACACACACACACACACACACACACACACACACACACACACAACACACACACATGGTACAAGATAGCATGGTCCGGGTCTAGAGGTCGCCAGTCGTAGAAGACACGTAGTTTTCTATTGCAGTGCAGGGTTGCTTTGCGCTGGAGATGTTCTTGCTAGTATTTGGGGCACAAACCACGGGGTGGATTTGGGTGAAATGTTCAGAGACGAAAACACGACTTCTGAACGATCTCTACCCCAGAAAATACTAGTCTACTGCTATTGGTATGCTCGGGGGAAGTAAATCATGATATTGTCTACCTCCTCCAACTCCTCCTACCCCCCCCCCCCCCTTCCACCCTACACTTGTTACCAACCATATCCACTTTGCTTACATCTGGGAAGTTCATTATGAAGCTATGTGCATTGGCCATCTTTGCTGCTGCAATGACATCGTCCCGAGTGACGTCTTTCAGAGATCCAAACGCAATATTGTTGGCAATCGTGTCCTGGAAGAGGATGGGTTCTTGGCTGACAATGCCAATTTGGCTGCGCAGCCACTTGATGTTGAGCGTACGAATGTCACGTCCATCCAGAGTTACCTAAACAGGTAGGAAACAGAAAATACACACGGTGCAATGGTCAACATGCCTTGCTCATCACATTTAACAAAGCACCAACGCACCAAGGCATGCAATGTCACGTGACCCCTGCACAACACTGGTGATGCTCCTAAGCCCAATAAATTCTTACCCTTCCGGACTCTGGATCATAAAATCTCTGAAGCAGTTGGATGCAAGTACTCTTGCCACAACCGCTGGGTCCAACTAGTGCCACAGTTGTTCCTTTTTTGATGTTCACCGACAATCCAGTTAGAACCTGCAGCAATGAAAATCAGAAATAAATGGCACTCGAAAGCTATTCCCGTTGGAAAAGATCAAGTCATGCAACTAGAAAATCACGCGGCACTGGATATTCTGCTACTATAGTAGTTGCCATGACAATACATACACATATGGGTGATTTCAAGGATGATGTGCGCACACACGTGCGCGCGCTTAACTTACACACACACATACACATACACACGCACATACACACATACACACGTATATACACACACACACACACACACACACTCACCGTAACGTCTTGCCTAGCGGGATACCGGAACCGCACGCCCTCAAACGAGATGTCTCCTTCCACATTCTCCAGCTTGTCTCCTGTATCAGATGCCGAGTTGATGATTGGCTCTTCATCAATGGTGTTGTAAATGGCTACCGCAGCACCACGCGCATTTGAAGACGCACGTATGCCTGGGGAAGCCGATCCAATTGCAAAACTTGCAGTGATGATGGAGAAGAAAGACTGCAGCAAACCGGGAGAGAAAGAAATCGGCATTCTTTTATCATCTACATGTAGTGATGTGTACCCATAAGAGGCCCTAATTCCACTGGGGGGGGGGGGGGGGGGGGGGGGAGGAGGATCTCCAGAATAGGCCCTAATTCCAGGGGAGCCCCAGACTGATAGGCCCTAATTCCATGGGGATCCCCAGAATAAACCCTTAATGCCTTATTCTTGGGGATCCCCAGTATAGGCTGTTTGTTGTTTGTTTATATTTAGAGTCGAAGAACAAACAGGCAAATGTGCCTAATGACATCGACTAGGTCTCCCTCTATTTCTCTGATATCCTACGAGACGTTCGGGGTCTGATCCCATTGCCCCACAAGGCACGATCCCGGCAGGAAACATCCCTAACCCCAGACAACTGCACCCGAACCTGGGGTACATCCCGGACCCAGCGCTGATGATCTGGTGGTGATCTCGTATGCCTTCATAACTGAGATATATCCATAAGCAACACTCTTGGCAAGAACGCTTCCATAATATGTGTGTGCACTTCAGAGTTCTTTTCCCTTCACAACTTCATCAAACAACTACTTGCGACTTCAACAAACACTGCAGTGTTTAAAATCTGTTTATGCCCTGACGGCCACATGTACAACACTGGCATTGCCAATGGTGTAAGTAACCCACCTCTTTTTTTCTTCCTCAGTGTGCATGCATGGCATTTCCTCCCAATATTATGAGCTCAGCATACAACAAGCATACGCATGCATGCATGCCCGCACTCACACGCACACACGCGCGCGCGCGCACACACACACACACACACACATGCACACACATGTACACACACACACGCACGCACACACAATGCACATACCGTCAGCATAGCTCCAGTTGTAATGGTCCCATCCCAGATCAGTACTGAGCCATACCTGCAAAGCAGAATTGTGTGTGCACAGGTGATAGATAGATAGAGAGAGAGAGAGATAGATAGATGGATGGGATGGATGGGTGGATGGATGGATGGGTGGATGGATGGGTGGATGGATGGGTGGATGGGTGGATGGATGGATGGGTGGATGGATGGGTGGATGGATGGATGGATGGATGGATGGGTGGATGGATGGGTGGATGGGTGGATGGGTGGATGGATGGGTGGATGGATGGATGGGTGGATGGATGGATGGGTGGATGGATCGATAGATGGATCAATAGATTGTATGTTACTTCACAAGATAAAGAAGCATGTCTGCCTTCTCATCTAGCCACATGGCCACAGTCTCGATAAAATATGAACAAATGACTAAGGTGCACACGGACACTACATATTTGTGAAAGTACTCAATCTGCGGACAGAACTGTTTCGTCCTATTTTTAACAGCTTGAATTTTCAAAATGAAGGGGAATACCAATGCACAACTTGCACAACTTGAACAATATACAAAATCCCAGAGATTTGATGGTGTACACGGCGTGAAGGCGATACAGTGGAGATTGAATGTAACGACAAATTGAAACGTTTAGAACTAAGTTGTGTTGCCCAAGTCTCGTAGCAAGGCCTTTCTGAAGGTCCACTTTTTAATGACAGATCAAACATAGGGATTTTCTTCATCTCCCGAAAGACTTTCACTATATCCAATTTTCACGGCACAATCTCTGAGAATAAGCACTGAAGCGGTAAGACCCAGGATTACACATCAATGTCATTTAACAGGATGCTACTGAAGCACACAGTTCCCCGTAGTAAGTCATACATTATGCCATCTGGTATCTCCAACGCAGATTCAGACACAAGGCCTTACCAGAATGCTAGGCCAAATGCTCCGAACATCAGGAAGTAGGCCGAGCCGAAGCCCACGCCGAACACAAAGCCTTTCTTCACCCCAACCTTGCGTGCACCCTCCAGCTCGTGTATATACCTACAGTGAACAGTGACCAGTGAACAGTGAACAGTGAACAGTGAACAGTGACCAGTGCAGTGAACAGTGAACAGTGAACAGTGAACAGTGACCAGTGAACAGTGAACAGTGACCAGTGAACAGTGAACAGTGACCAGTGCAGTGACCAGTGCAGTGACCAGTGACCAGTGCAGTGACCAGTGACCAGTGACCAGTGCAGTGACCAGTGACCAGTGCAGTGACCAGTGACCAGTGAACAGTGAACAGTGACCAGTGAACAGTGAACAGTGACCAGTGCAGTGACCAGTGACCAGTGACCAGTGCAGTGACCAGTGACCAGTGCAGTGACCAGTGACCAGTGCAGTGACCAGTGACCAGTGCAGTGACCAGTGACCAGTGCAGTGACCAGTGACCAGTGCAGTGACCAGTGACCAGTGACCAGTGCAGTGACCAGTGACCAGTGCAGTGACCAGTGCAGTGACCAGTGACCAGTGACCAGTGCAGTGACCAGTGAACAGTGCAGTGAAGCAACTCAAACTGCTAGTACAGTACTGTCACGGTCGGGTGCCAAAGAACGACCAGGCTAGAATGTCACCAAGCACAGCATACCAATGTATACACGGTGACTCAACTGTGCATAGACTGTAGTACATGAAAATAAGAACGGTCTACGCTACGAGCCTGACCCCTCAGTTCTTCGAAACCCGGGCCGACAGTATTGTAGTCATGTTCATCAGATACGACAAGCAATTACCGTGCTGCTCAATGAAATCCAACCACGTCAAGTTTGCACCCTGCACCAGTTTACATCCCAGTGTTCGCAGGTCTAGCTAGTTTGCTGCACAGCGTTCGGCGTGGTGATCACTCTCTTGATCGGATTTCATTGAGCAGCAATATCAAATACAGTTTTCTGGCTTGTGTGGATTCAGTCAAACTGACGTTTCCCCACTT
This sequence comes from Sycon ciliatum, assembly GCF_964019385.1. Lineage (NCBI taxonomy): Eukaryota > Metazoa > Porifera > Calcarea > Leucosolenida > Sycettidae > Sycon > Sycon ciliatum. The sequence goes on along the minus strand of NC_088647.1, from coordinate 4,853,602 downwards.
ACGAGAGCATCACATTGTGCAAGTACGGGAAGATCTATTGGAGTCATACTTTCCTGAAAAGCCCTACATAATAGTAACGAGTGGAGCACATACCTATCGGCTTCCTTTGTCTCTCCCCCGAACGCAACCACCGTGCGTATGGAAGACAAGACTTCTTCCGCCACAGCGCCTGCCTTTGCATATGCATCTTGCTCCTTCGTGCCGAATGAGATAACCAGCTACAGACCAGAAAAAGACATCCACAGCAGATGGCAATGAAATTCGAGGTCTAAACCCAGCTAAGGTTCCCAAGCCTGGCCCAGTCACTTAATTAACCCGGCTCAGACACCAAACCTGGTCTAATTCCCGACCCGGCCAATTCCCATATACCTGGTCCCGTCCCCAAAAATATCCTATTCCCAAACCTGGCCCAGTCTCCATACCTGGTCCAGGGCCCAAAACTAGTCCCGTCCCCAAACCTGGTCCAGTCCCCAAACCTGATCCGGTCCCCAAACCTGATCCAGTTCCCAAACCTGGTCCAGTCCCCAACCCTGATCAAGACCCCAAACCTGATCCAGTTCCCAAACCTGGGATACTCCTCAAACCTGGTCCAGTCCCCAACCCTGATCAAGACCCCAAACCTGGTCCAGCCCCCAAACCTGATCCAGTCCCCAAACCTGATCCAGTGTCCAAACCTGGGATACTCCCCAAACCTGATCCAGTCCCCAAACCTGATCCAGTCCCCAAACCTGGTCCAGTCCCCAACCCTGATCAAGACCCCAAACCTGGTCCAGTCCTGAAACCTGATCCAGTCCCCAAACCTGGCCCTGCCCCCAAACTTGGTCTAGCCCCCAAAAAATGTCCTGTGTCGTCTGAATTATTTCGTCAATTATTGTTCTAAATAAAATTTACTGGAACACATTCATACCTTGGAAACAAATGCTGAAGATGCTCCAAGTAAGGGTGTGGTTGCCAAGACAACAAGAGATAGCCTCCAGGAGTAGACAAAGCCGATGACAAAGCCGGCTATGCTGCATGCTATCCACTGGCAGAAGACACTGTTCTTGTCACCAATGCCATCGTAGACTTTCAGAATATCACTGTGTACACACACACACACACACACACACACACACACACACACACACATACACATGCGCGCGCGCATGCTCACAATGTTCAATGATGACAAAAGCATTCATAATTACTTGCCCAATTCACAGTGCTCAAACCGGTTTTGCACAGATCCCGGTATATGATCGATCTACTTGCCATGGTTGGTTTTCATCCTCCCTCTGCCTTTACGGGATGAATTTGTCATACAAGGAAGTGTAGTCAAGAGAATGACAGCCTCAGTATGCTTCGATAAAGCTTAACAAAATCACAACTTGACAATGATATTACCGTATTTTCCAGAGTATAAGCTGCACTGCTGCACCCAGATTTTTTGTCTCGAAATACAGGCATCTACCCTGTATTTCACAGTTCATTTGACCATCGGAGTATAAGCCGCACCGACCTTTTTTGGATGAATTACCAGTGTTCAAAAATTGCGGCTTAAACTCCCGGAAAATACGGTACCAAAGCCAAGCACCTCGGGGCTGGTCTTACTCGGACAGTCTGGATGCCAACTCTCCGGTCTTGTGTGTGTCGAACCAACCAATGTCCTTGTGCAGAATGGCGGTGAAGAACTTGCGGCGGATCCGTCTGATGATGCTCTCTCCCACCGAGTACCAGCAGAACACCTGCATAGCAGTACAGTGGACAGCAATATATAACATACCGGTCTGCCGTGCCAATACTACAAGCAATGTTAGAATAAATCATAGAGAGGCAATGTTATGCCTTTACCCCATTTTCCTCTTTGTACATATGCATGTATGTTTTTAAAATTGATGATAAACATCATGGGCGTAGGAACCGGTCCGGCAGGCCCGGCGGTCGCCGGACCAATAATTTTCGATTTTTATTTATTTTTTACATTTCAACCTTGTTGATGGCTTGTCGACTCTTGTACAGGTACCATGTTTTACATCGACAATGCGGTGTATCATCAGCATGCATATTCTTATTTCTCATATTATTCTGTAGCATTAAAATATGGCCTTTTAGGCCCAATTTTCAAAAAAAATCACGGGGGAGGACCCCCGGACCCCCTCTCACAATTTCGCCGCACCAATATTAAACTGCTTCCTACGCCGCTGAACATGTAAGTACACATGCGCGCGCTCACACACACACACGCACACACACACACACACACGCGCACATGCGCACACACACACACATGCTTACCTGTAGATAGGACACAAACCACACACCACCAGCCATACCAGCATAGATGATAGCCTGATCTTTGAGCTCATCTTGCAGCTTATCAAACAGCGCGTCTCCAGTTCCATTGGTAACATTAGTGGTAACATTGGTAACATTAGTGGTAGCATTGGTAACATTAGTGAGGTTGCCACCACCGCCGGGACCCAGCGTTGTGGCATCGACAAGCGACTGGACAGAATTGCCAAAGACAATCATAACGGCTGCCACTGCTGTGCCGTGGGCTGCAGCCATGATGATGCCGACAAACATGAGTACAACTTCCAGTGGTGTGGCGTACTTGAACTGTGCGAAGTAAAGCCAGCATAGTACAAGACAACTTACAATCCTTCTGAGGAAAATTATCTTTCCAATGTGGTCTGTTTAATAGATTAGTGCAACACCCATATGTCTAACGTTACATAAGAACAAGGTTGTCTTGAGGGATACTACCACGGTACACCACGGTACTGTGGGTAGGGGCGTCGAAAGGTAGTTTAGGGGTACAGTCAGCCATACATACAATGTACGTGTCTGTGGGGGGGGGGGGGGGGAATAGGTCCGCTGAAAATTCCGAAATTTAGACCATCGTGAGAATAAAGATTTGAAGCAACAACAACAACGACAACAACAACAACAACAACAACAACAACAACAACAACAACAACAACAACAACAACAACAACAACAACAACAACAACAACAACAACAACAACAACAACAACAACAACAACAACAACAACAACAACAACAACAACAACAACAACAACAACATCGTATGCCTCCGTTTTAATCCCAGGTCATCTTACCAGCCGTAACAAGGACACTTTCTCTTTCGACTCTTCATCCTCATCAGTTTCGTTTGTTTCAGTGAGTCGATACTTGCCATTACTCCTGTAGAAGGAGAACACACACACACACACACACACACACACACACACACACACACACACACACACACACACACACACACACACATACACACACATGGCAGGTAACAAATAGGACACGTGCGCAAGGGTGCTGGGTGCCTGATGCTGCTACATTTGTGTACCACCTTGACTCAAAGTTTCATTGAGCATCCGGCTGTGCTTAGCTGACAGCACAGTAGAAGACATGATGATGTGCGGGGCAAGGAATCGTTCCGGAATATACTCAACACTAGTAGAATGATGGTGTATGGGGCTGACCCCGCTGTATTGGGACACCCTGTGCTGAACCCCTTTGCCCTCGGACTGTGTAATTCGATATTATGACATATCAAGTTATACATGTACTTGGAGTGGACTGTACATTGTATAGTCGAGTCCACGTGTATATAGGTTATGCGGTTACATCTTCAGTTGAGATGCCTTGGCGGCGAAGTTGCGGCACAGCGATGCATTGCGCTGCACAGCAATGCACTGCGCTGCACAGCGATGCACTTGTACTAGCGATTCACACTGCATACTTACTCGAAAAATTGCTGAGTCATGCTCGTATACTTGTACTTCTGTCCATTTCTGTCCCCCCCCCCCCCCCCACACACACACACCTAGTTTCTCTGTGAACCATTCCACCTTCATCGGAGGGGGTCTTAGTGCACTGAGTTCACCGCGGTCAACATGTCCCTAGCGTGCGACGAAACAATGTCGCTGCCAACGACGCTGTTGTGGAATGTCTTCAATGGACGGTCTCGACCTCTGTACAATACTAACTCCATGGAGTCACACCCAATCTCAAACCACTTGAACAGCCACTGCCGGTGCACACTCAGCATACCTGTGACTCACTTTGGTGCCAGCAGCAGTAACCGAACCGCTTCCACTCCCAATGCCATCCAGAGCACGCGAGACGTCCATCAAACCTTCCACTCCGCAAACCTGCCAGAAAGCACCACTCCCTGCTCAATACACTGTGCTTCGGGGAAGTCACCGCTCATCATTGGTGTCGGAACCGACTTGGCTGGCCCCGGCTCGAGCCACCCCAATACTAGTATTCTGACCGATATTTGTTTTTTTTTGCTCCTCAGCCGCCTACAAAATTGATGAAAGTAACCGGAGATTTTCATGCAAGGGTGTCGCATGCCCTCAAAGAGGCACGATGTGGTACGATGTGGCACGATGTTTCAAACCGATTTCCCAGGATCCCACCTATACCCAGGGTCGCCGTAAGAAGTCAGTTTTCAATTCTTCCGGTCGTACCAAAGGTTTTTCATACAGTTTGTGTATAATATGGCGGGTACATACTTGTATGCCCTCCTCAGCAGTAAACATGTGTTGGTAGCCACAAAGTTGATCCGGTGTTAACCTGACCAACCAGAGCGGTTCCAGCGGGCCTGCTATCTAACTTACTCTGTCTTTCGGGCGAAGCCGAATCAATCCCAAATAACTTCCTATACGCACGCTCATCAGTGATCGAAATGCCCAAGGCCTTTGTGTGTTAGTAAACGTGTGTGTGTGTGTGTGTGTGTGTGTGTGTGTGTGTGTGTGTGTGTGTGTGTGTGTGTGTGTGTGTGTGTGTGTGTGTGTGTGTGTGTGTGTAGGCATGTATGCAGGGGCGTGCTCGGCCCCCCAACTAGGGGGGGGGGGGGGGTGCACGGGAGCCGAGGGGAGCCCCCCCCCGGCAATTTTCTGCAATTTGTTTGCAACCTTTCTTGAATTTTAGAGCATATTTGCATACATTACAATTGCAATTACCCAGATTGAAATTTTTTGGGGGGTGCACGTGTCCCCCGTGCCCATCGCTGAGCACGCGCCTGTGTGTGTGTGTGTGTGTGTGTGTGTGTGTGTGTGTGTGTGTGTGTGTGTGTGTGTGTGTGTGTGTGTGTGTGTGTGTGTGTGTGTGTGTGTGTGTGTGTGTTGAATGGTGTAATCCCAGCACAAGTTTCTATGTCTAAAATATAGCTGTTCGCTATCATCACTCCCGCGATGGGCATGTCTGAGGTCTGAGGTGTGTGTGTGTGTGTGTGTGTGTGTGTGTGTGTGTGTGTGTGTGTGTGTGTGTGTGTGTGTGTGTGTGTGTGTGTGTGTGTGTGTGTGTGTGTGTGTGTGTGTGTGTGTGTGTGTGTGTGTGTGTGTGTGTGTGTGTGTGTGTGTGTGTGTGTGTGTGTGTGTGTGTGTGTGTGTGTGTGTGTGTGTGTGTGTGTGTGTGTGTGTGTGTGTGTGTGTGTGTGTGTGTGTGTGTGTGTGTGTGTGTGTGTGTGTGTGTGTGTGTGTGTGTGTGTGTGTGTGTGTGTGTGTGTGTGTGTGTGTGTGTGTGTGTGTGTGTGTGTGTGTGTGTGTGTGTGTGTGTGTGTGTGTGTGTGTGTGTGTGTGTGTGTGTGTGTGTGTGTGTGTGTGTGTGTGTGTGTGTGTGTGTGTGTGTGTGTGTGTGTGTGTGTGTGTGTGTGTGTGTGTGTGTGTGTGTGTGTGTGTGTGTGTGTGTGTGTGTGTGTGTGTGTGTGTGTGTGTGTGTGTGTGTGTGTGTGTGTGTGTGTGTGTGTGTGTGTGTGAATCAATCTGTGAGACAGTATTTGCAATGTGGCATCGGATTCACTGTTGCAGCATTGTCACGTGCAATGGCTATGTGCCTCCCTGCCCTCCCTGCGATTTGCTGCCGGCGTTTGCACCACGATGGTTTGTGGTTACCATGTAAAAAACCAATCAAATGCTGGCTTACCCAATCTGCTTCTTGGCGCCCAGGGCCTCGTCAGAATCGCTCCTGTCTTTCGTTGCTGGGCTTTTCCTGGACTCCGTTGTCTCCACGCCCGCTAGCTCAGACTCTAGGCGCTTGCCTGAATCAGAAGCAGTATCAACGTCCACGGTGCTTCTCAGGTGGGCGGATGGTGGATCCCCACCCGCTACGGCTTGCACCTCCACATCCATCGATAGTGGCCACTACCCAGTATTAGTGCTAGCAGCGCGGGCAGCGCGGGCAGCGTTACACTTACAGAGATGATAGAAGATCGACTTCGTCACTCGACGGGCTTCTCTAAATCAAGTGAACCCCTTAGCCTTAGGTAGACCTACATGTACTTGCAGTACTTGCAGTTGTAGCTGCTGATTGATTGCACTGGTGGAGTTGACAAGAAAAAGTCGCAAGAACTGCGGAAAGCTTCTCAAGACAAAATAAAACCTGTGAAAATCAATGGTGTCGTTTTTATGGCGTTCCCGGTGTTACTGATTATTATGTCACAGAGTAGTCGATAGACTGGCTGCGAGCCTGGTAGTGCGGATACGGTGATCTTGCGCATAGATCGTATCGCCCCAAACTCAACACTCCACAGCTAAGCCAAGTCAAGGAGTAACAATTATTATACTAATAATCTGCCTTAGTAAATCGCCTTCTACTTCTACTTATATTAGCGCTCTAACACAACGCGATACGCGTAGATCTACATGTACGTGTAGCGTGCCAGCAGATCAACACAGCCCTAGCCTAGCCATGCATGCGGTAACGTCAGTCAGCACTACCGTAAAACAAGCATGGTAGGACTGGCGTGCGCATGATGATTGTGGACATATGAACGATTCGGTGAGTTGCGCGGATTTGCGTTACCTCAAGCTCATTTCAGTGAGTTTCGTAGATTTCGAACGCCAGACACCCACGCCCCACCACCTCGCTCGATCGAGACTTGTTGACTAATAGTAATAATTATGTCACCACATGTACCGCGTTACGCGGCGTATATCAATCCCATTCCCCAGGCGCTACTGTATACTGTAGGCGTGAACGAGAGAATGATGTCAGATCATTTGACTTCACAACATCACCACCATGGCATGGTCGCGCGCTGTCAGCGTTGATCAGCTAGCGCGATAGCTGCACGATGTGACGTGCGAACAACAAACCGTGGAGCGGAAATCATACAGCACTGTCACAGAGGTCAGTGTCAGTAGAATGATTACAACCTAAAGCATGCCATGACTCCGAAGCCTGAGGTCGAGGAAAGTGTATGCAAAATGCATGTACCGGTATTAGAAAACACAGTCTCAGAAAAATAGAAATGGAAAGGGACAGGTGCACGATCACGAAGACAAAAGCTTTATCGAGCAACAATGATAATGGTGCCATCATGCGGAAATGGCTGTGCTCTGCCTCTGGTTGCGAAACCCATCCTACACTATACAAAGTCATGTACATGACTGTACTAGTCTATGTTGCACTCTGACGTGTGCTCTGCAAAACGATGTGCTTGTAAGTGGGCGGACAACGGTGACCGTGGTGCACCGGTGGTGGTCCGATTTCATATCCTCGGATCGGAGAGGTTAGTATCATGACTATGTCGCACGTACGTACAGAGAGACCTGCTGACTAGTGCTGTCCCCTGTTCATTGGCCATTGCCTGTGGGAAATCCCCTCATATCAATCATACCACAAAGATCAAAGCTGTTAGTGACACAACACATGCACAGTCTAGTCCACAAGAAACAAACATTCGAAGGAGGATGGCGCGATGCTGGCCCTTGTGTTGCTCCGCATGCCAAGCGAACACGTAAACGCGCATGACATTGTGATTTGTAGTGGAAGATAAGAGCCTTTGCCTTTGCCTTTGTCCTAGTTCAAGGTCAAGTCATCATGTGACTACAAGGTGACTTGAGAGCGAAACACAGTGATGAAATGTTCTGACCCGCCGCGTCGTAGCAGCAATCATCACCAATAACAAGATCTACTAAGTACTATTACTTCAAGCAATAGTATTATGTACATGCCAAAATCACTGAATAGACACTGATTCAGTGCATAATTATGCGAATACAGTGTTCCCAGAGTCACTGACGGAACACGTGGTGTTGTTGCCGCAGCCTAGCCTGCAGGCCCAGCCTCTGCCCGTCCAGCACTGATCTGGTGCATGCCTACATACTACATGTAGAACTGCGGTACAAACATGAAGTTATGCTCCTACCTCCGAAAGGATGCTAAAATTAATTATAATATTATGCTCCAAATTTTCAACCACCAAATTATGCCAATACTTATGCCGGCATAATCTGCCGGTGCCTAGCCATTTTTTTGTCAGCGGCGTCCAGCGTCAGCGCCCTGCTGTCCCGCATTCTGGAACAACACGCCGCGTGCCAGCCTGGTTCAGTGTTTGCTTTCGGCCTCTGGTAGCGTGAAGGAATGGAGGGGATCTGTGCAGTTCAGAATTGATGGGAAATCCTGATAACCGGCACTGAGAGATAGGAATGCGAAGATGCCTAGGCGGGACACTATCCATCACTACTACCAAGGGTTTGTAGTAACTTTGTACAGTCAACATCTTCCTTCTAAGCCGACAACTGTCTGTGTGTCCCAATTACCCCGATCGGACGATGTAAAATACAATGTCATGCATGTACATTTACATGTATACATGTCATGTACCTAGGAGTAGGAATGACTCTGGATTGGCCAGGTTTCTGTGCCACGTGACACATCCCCGGAACAAAATCCGAGTGAAACAGTGGATGCTTGGCCGGACGTCACTGGAAGGAGAAACCAGTTACCTTGCTGTGCAGGCCACTTGGCCGAAATCCGGAGAAGCATGGAGTTCCTGCCCAGTGCCCGCATACAGTCAACCCTGCGAAGAGCCTCGATCGGCCATGACTGTTTTTTCGAAACTAACTTGATAACACGCACCATTTGGCGGCACAAGGCAGCAAGGCAGCGATGAGACATAATCATGGAATGGCAGGAGTGGGGGAGAGGCAGGGGCAGCTTAGCCGACCATAATCACGGTCTCGGCTTCATTGCGACTCGAGCGCTCCACAGAAACAAAACTCAAAAGATTACAATTTTATACAGACAATACGCAGGGGAGGGGGGGGGGGGGAGGTATTGCAGGGGATTATGCGACAATGTATGCACAATATAAGAGTGTCACGAAGTCAATGGAGGAGGGAACAGAGTTCGAGCTTTTTTTTAGTTCATAGCCTGTCTGTTGCCCACTCCCAGTGGGTAGGCGCAGGTGGGCAATGACCTTCTCTTTGAACTTTTGCAGTCCTTTCCTTGTTGGCGGGTTCATTAGAACGCATCGCGGGAGTTGGTTCCACGCCTCCACAACAGCCTCAGGGAAGGACCGCAGGACGTTATTCCGTGCTCTGCGGGGAAGAGTAGATGTGAGCTGAAACTGGTGTGAGGGATGCAGTTATGTGCATCGTCAGATATGGCTTGATGCGTTGGTCGCTCGGGGGTGGAAGGAGGGTGAGGAGCATGTCTGGGTTGAAAAGTGGAGCTTGTACAGAAAGCAGAGTGCTCCGGCCATTCTGCGGATGTCCAGGCAAGGGAGGTACTACCGGATTAGGCGAAGGCCACGACGTTGCCGTTGGTGAGGCGATCCAGAGTGGAGAGTGCAGTGCTCGTCCACACCAGCATACCGTACTACTACTCCAGGACCGGGCGGACAAAGCCTTTGTAGATCACACCACGGCGCCTGGAGTCCAGCATTCCTGAGGCTTTCCGCAGGAAGCCGAGACGCCGAAGCTGCGAGCCTCGAACGGCCAATTGCCTGATATGAGCTGTGAAGAGCAGGTATTTGGTTCCACAGCACACCCAGCAGCTTCAGCTGGTCCAATTCTGGAACAACTGTGCCTTGGAATACGATCGATGGGACGACGACTGTGTAGCGATGGCGAGAAATCAGGAGGGGTTGAGACTTGGTAGGCTCAAACTGAATTTGCCAGGCCATCCTCCAGTCTGCCAGCGCATGTACACTCGTACAGCAAGGTGGAGTACGTAACTCGTTTACATCTTCGGGTACGGCAGTGCAGTATGGGTAGATACTAGATATGCACTTGTATAAGGTGATGTCATCAGCAATGCATTATATACCGGTACATGTAAAACAAGCTGGACCCCAGCAGGTAGTCTGTAGGTGCTGGTCAGCATCATTCGTATAATGCATCATTCGTATAATTATAAAGCAGGAATAGAGGCAGGCCCGGCAAAGATGCTACCCTGGGGAATAGAATAGAACGCCTGGCATGATGGGGTAAGCAGAGGAGAACTGTCCGCATACTATAGCCTGGAGAGCGCGGTTGGTGAGGTAGTTTCTGAGCCAGGCAATAGTCCCTGGATCATCCCATACCGCTCAGCTTTGTACAGAACACCAGGGTGCGACACTTTGTCGAACGCCCCAGCAATATCCACTGCTAGGACGCGCTGTCCTCCACTGTTGGCAAGTCGGCTCCATTCGTGTTACACTCACTTAGCGCACTTTCTCTCTTCTTTTATGTTACTAGTACATACACAAATAGGAGATCTCCCAGATAGGCGTTAGCCTTTAGGTAATCCTGAAATAAAGATTATTACAAATTATTATGGAGAGCTACAGAAGGAGATCAGTTGCGCCAAGTCCAGGGCGGAAGCCAAATTGGCGAGAAAGTTCGTAATGCTCCGGTTGATTATGGTTTCTATGCATTTCGAGATGATGGAGAGAAGGGATAAGGTAGTTCTTCACACAGAATCAGGCTCGAGCCTTTCTTATGAACCCGGATGATGTTCACCACCTTCCAAGCAGATAGAGAGGAGAGATGGTTGGTGGCCCTGTCGGAAACAGAGAGAACAGACGAGCGAGCGGGTGCGCACGAGAATCTGCACACATCACCTCAGAGGGTACAGGATCAGGGCGAGTTGCTTTTGATGGGTTGATTGCTTCACTGCAGTTTGGCGAAAGTCCGCTGTTGTTTTTCTGCGTAGTGAACGCTGTTTGACATCGGGAAAGGTTGAAGTAGTAGCAATATTAGCCTCTACTTTCTTCTTCTCTTTTACACAAGCCAATATGTTTTGCTTTTCATCCATGCGTGTCTGACCTTCAACCCGCTCTCCCCTTGCCTCTTTTTTCATCATAGTACAGGTAATAATGATGCTTGTACATGTACATGTAGCTCACTATGAAGCCGAGACGTCACTCCTCAGGTCGGCCGAGTGCTCTAGGTCTCACCAACTTTTTGCTCCTCAATTTTATTTAGAGTGGAGCCCATGGGCACTTGTAACAAAAACTGAAGGCTGTCTGCATTTAATATTTTGTTGAGCGAATTGGCTTCCCAGGATCTCGGCTTTGTCACAGTTCTCTGTGTGCTCCTGTCCATCGGAGTCAACAAGAACAGGCATAGCGCTGTCGCGACCACTTCCACCTGCACGTCTAACAACGGACCTGTCACCACCACCCTTGGGGGAATACTGCTCGAAACAATTGGCAGGTTCTGCTCGAAAAGCAGTGACATTGGAAGAACCATACAAACCTTATGGCAGGCTCTTCCTTGAATTCTGCTCCATTTCTTTATTCACATACCAAACATGCATGAAAGTTCAAACATACCAGAAACGTACCGTGCAAAATTCTGCCCATTTTTCTGCCGGCAATTATCCGCCAAGGGCTACCTGGGTTCCGACCCCTGGCACGCGCTCCCTACAATCCCTGCCGAGATCCTCTCGTTGGTATTCATTGCACCCGGCAAGAGTAGCTGCTCTTGTCTTGGTTGTACATACTAAGTTATCATGAGTACATACATGTATTTCAAGTAACTCAAACAATAGGAGGACAGAGAAAGTGTTTTTACTCCGAGTTTCACGCACTAAGCGATCATCAGAAAACAGTCCTCCTATTGTTTGAACCAGCTCTACCTCTCGGTATTGAGCACTCTCTTGGACAGCCTGGAACCTCTCTGTTTTACTTCAAGTAACTCTATTGTACTCTACTCTTGATGCTATTCGACGAGTATTCGTGCCTACTGTGATTCGGTCCTTGAATTTTTCTTTTCTTTTCTTTTAGGGTAGAGCTAGAGTCACTCTTAGTCTTACTGCAGGTACCACAACCACAAGGCCTGTGGCGACGCGGGAATACCCTATGAAAGTTATTTGATAATGCACGTACATCAGGGAGTCGTAAATAGGTATTTTACGACTCCCTGACGTACATCGTGTACCACATTCTTTTATTTTGTAGCTCCACCATTTATTTGTAGCCCGTTCTGCAGTCAGAGCACAGCCCTTCTTCAGTCCTGGACTGCATACATCACCACGGCACCAGTCAAAACATTGCTTCCAAATTTTCACCCGTGCATGAGGCCACCATGCAGGATGTGGAGAATTGTATTGCCTGGTATTCTTCGCAAAGTCAAACGGGATCGTTGCCCAATAATATGATAGCGAAGGGTGGGTGGGGCATTACATAATAATTATCTGTCGTAATCAAATGTGTCAGTACTCAGTAGGGAGTGATAAAAGAGCAGGAGAACGGCAGAAGGCTAAAAGTAGGCAAGGTGTATCACCGTTGTGTACTATGTAAGTATGTACTCTAATTGGGTAAGGCCATACGATAAAGGCACTAGTAATGGTATCACAGTATGGGTGGCGAGACACTACTACCAAGAGTACATAAATGTTTATGTACTCTTGCTACTACTAGTACTGTCCCTCCAGGAAATCGCGATTCCACGGATCGGATGCAACAAATTTCGCGATTTTGGCCCAAACCCGCGATTTTCAGCAAAATCCGTGATTTTCCGCGTTTTTGTTGTTTTCTGCACTCTACATCTCACATTTTATGCACTTTTCACGCAGTTCTTTCCATGATCCTGTAGGTTATTTGCACAGTACGACTCCCGAGTAGATATACGATGCAACAAATTTCGTGATTTGGCCCAAATCCGCAATTTTCTGCAAATAATTCCGCGAATTCCTGAAGTTCTGCATCATTCCGCACTTTTCGTCGCATTTTTTGTTACTTTCTTGCGCAAGTTTTCGAGAGTTTTTTTCCGCAAATTCCCGCAGGGTCCCTGGTAGTAGTAGTATCACGGTATCACAATCATGTAGTCGGCCAGGTATTAGGCAGGAATGCATCCGGTGTGCAGAAGAGGTGTGCTCATGAGTGTGTGAGGGTATGGCGATGACAAGGAGCATGCCAGTAGAGCCATGCACAGCCTTTTGCGCCAAGCCGTTAGCGCCTTTTCCTCCATTGACCGGCTTCGTCACCTGCATTCCCGCTCATCTTACCCGCCTTTTCTCCTCATTATAGCTCTGGAGTTTGCTTCTCCTTGGTTACTCGGAGTAGTTTAGAGTAGTGAGAACGTCTCAAGAGTTGAGTTCGTGTTCTCCACGTTTATCAATTGTATTTCTCCGTTGCTGTTTCCATGAGGCTGTTTTTAAAATATTAGTAAAGATTTCGAACCACTCGAGTTCATCCGGTATATCCTGCTATGGATACAGAGACTACAATTGTACAATTGTACTTCGAAGTAGTACTAGTAATCAAGGACCTCAGGACCTTTACGCAAATACCGGTAGCGATATGTACATGACTGATTGTACATGTACATGACTGTACATGCATATTGTTAGGTTGACAGCTATAACAAGGTAGTTCTGAACTAGTACATGTAGTGGCCTGTGCCTGTGGGTTATATTACATGATACCATGACTGTACATGTAGCGACTACAATGTCATGTACTTAGTAGTTGCTTTGAGGTGACACCGTTGCGAATGGCCAAGGCCCCGGCCGGCCAGGGTCCTGAACGTCGTCTGTTCTCACCAGGGGCAGGGAGTACTACTACTAGTACTAGTAGAACATCTGGGACAGTGGGAGTAGATATCTACTCCCTGGATCACCGTCCAGGAGCATGCTCTGACTCACTGACTCACGCTGCTATTGATGGTGTTCACGGCTGTTTGTCGCCCAGGAAACGGAGAGTCTTTCTTCGGACACAAACCCAGTCAAGCTCAACCCCGAAACACTGTGTATTGAGCAGCAGGGAGTGGTGCTTTCTTGCAGGGTTGCCGAGCGGAGGGTTCGATTAACTTCTCGTGTGTGCTCTGGATCGATGGCAGTGCGGGAGTTACAGCACTGTGAATATAAGTTTTCGACTTTGACAGTATGGTAATTGTTACAAGGGGAGGACGCACAAGAAGATGATGATCGGATGGTATGTTTGTTGTAAGCCCGTTCTCAGATTGGGGAGTCGTAAAAAATACTTGTGCGATTCCAGGACACTCCGGATTCCAGGCCCTACATGTACATACCGTATTTCCACAAATAGTAGGCCGGTCTACTATTTTTTCAACCTCGTCCTAACCCGGCCTTATAATCGAGGACGGTCTTGTATTCGAGGACGGTCTTTTATTCTTTCAACCCAGTTTGACCCCCGGTCTTCTATTTCTCGCCACACAGTTTTACCCCCGTTCTTCCATTTTCTTCTACACAGTTTGAGCACGGTCTTCTATTTTTTTTCCCACAGTTTGAGCACGGTCTTCTATTTTTAACACAAGAACAAAGACTCATTTAGTAGGCCCGGTCTTCTAATCGGAGACGGTCTTTTATTTTTTCAATCGCCCCCTGCCCCGGCCTTGTATACGAGGACGGCCTTTTATTTGCGGAAATACGGTAGTCATTAGCAAGAGTCCAGAAGTAACTAACGAGTAACGTTACTTACACTAGTACTAGTAGTAGTAACTACATGTAAGTACTGTAGTTACCTGGTTACACTTACGAACTGCTCCGTAAAGTCGACGCCAGAAAAGCAACCGGTAGTGACGGGTCCCAGGATCGCTGCTGCTCGCCACTGCAGACATCATCGCACCAAGCCTCACCCAACTTTTCAACATGTCCCTGAAATCGGGTATCGTTCCTCGGGCCTTCAAGCTAGCAGATATTCGCCCCCTCTTCAAATCGGGAGATCCTGCTTCACCTGGGAATTATAGACCAGTACCTCTACTACCCATTATTTCGAAAATCCTCGAGCGGATTGTACAAAACCAGTTACAAGATCATCTTTCCCGTGTTAATGCGCTGCCTGACACGCAGTTTGCGTACCGGCATGGCTACTCAACAGAAGATGCATTGATTGTCCTGACGGACACGCTCCTGGAGGCCCGCGATCGACGCCAGGTATCGGGAGTGTGCTTTCTCGATCTCTCCAAGGCAGAGGGGGTTGACAAAGTCAGTCATGAGCGTCTCATTCAGGACCTGTTTGCTTTAGGAGTGACAGGTAGACCCCTTCGCTGGCTCATCAGCTACCTCAGTGAGCGGTCACAGCGAGTTTGTTTCGGGGCCAGCAGCAGCACAATCACCTCTTGCAGCTGCGGTGTGCCTCAGGGATCGGTGTTCGGCCCGTTGCTCTTTAATGTGTACACAAGAGATGTTCCTCAAGTAGCCCAATCCGCAGCCACGATCCAGTTCGCCGATGACGTCGTAGTATATTGTAGCGCTGACACGACTCAGGCTGTTGCCAGTACGCTCTCCACCGCAGTCTCCTCCTTGGCTGCATGGCTGGATGAGCAAGGACTGATTCTGAATGAGAAGAAGAGTCAAGTTCTCACAGTCTTCCTAGGTAGAGACGCTGGACCCCGGGTCACAGTCCTCTGTCGCAGCCAAGCTCTGCCGACAGTCACCAGCGCGAAGTACCTTGGCGTCATCATTGACGAGGGGCTGAACTTTCAGCAACACCTGAAAGCCATTACAGCAAAGGTGTCCCGCAAAGTAGGTGCCCTCTGGCGGACTCGGAGATGCTTGAGCCTGGCGGCCCGAGTCACCTACTTGAAGTCCGTGGTGATGCCGGATCTGGCCTACGCATCAAGTTGTTTCGTGTTCTGTCTAACTGCCCAGCAAGCAACGGATCTCCAGACGCTGGAGAACAAAGCGGTTCGCGCAGTTTTTGGCGCTCGGCCATACGACTCTGCTCAACCTCTGCTCCAACGGGTGGAACTCTACCGAATCTCAGAGCTGCACAAGCAAAAGGCGCTATTGCTCACCTGGCGATGCATCCACGGCATTGCGGGGAACCAGCTCTGTGGACTGATGTCAAGGTCACCAGATCGGCGTACCCGCTTGCAGAAGGACATTGGAGCGCACGTACCACCCGCCGCAAGCCGCGCTGGTCAGGCTAGGTTCTCTGTTGCCGCTCCCAAGCTGTGGAACGCACTACCCAGCGACATCCGCACCATCCCCCAACGCAGTGTGTTCAAGATGTCAGTCATCCCACATACGCTCGCTCCATGAAACGTATCACCCATTATTCCAGTCACTGTTGCTGTCGCATCCACTCGTAGTCCACGTCCACTGATGTCGACCGAGGTAGCTCTCTTGCTACTGTGCTGCTGTGTAATAGTGACATATACCCAGCTAATGTCTCTGCTTCGTTCAGGGAATTCAGAATAGGAAGACTGCTGCATCACCCGCTCTTTTCTTTTTACTTCAAAAGCGATTATTTGTAACATGGAAATTTGTTCCTTGGCTCATCATCTGAGTTCTTAGAGCTATTATTCATTTTCTGCTGCCCCCGGTTATTTCTTTTATTAGTATTATTACTTTCTTTGCCTTCGCTTTCTTGTTATTGGGCAACTTGCCCGTTAGAATCTGCGAAGTAAAATAAACAACAACTACTACTACTACATCCCCCCCCCATTTCTAGCCAAGTCACGTGATCAGGCTATCTGGCCAGTGCGCTAGTACGTGCAAACGGTGCATTGCGAGTAGGCAACATACACATTACCAATCATTAGCCCTCCACTGTCTGCTATCTCAACCCTACAGCCTCCCATTATAATGGAACTCCCTTCAATTTAGACTACGTCTTTGGGAAATCCTCAATTATATATATACAATGGAAGCGGTCCTCACCAAGAAAACACAATCCGTTGCTACTCCGAGTTTCTTGAGTTTTTCAATCGTCAGGCAACTTTTCTAACTAAAGCAGGGCTGCACCTAGCAGTAACTCTTCACTCTTCACACTTCACGCTTTCTTTTTTGTGCGCCTTGCTGTGTGGTTGTGTATTTCTTTAGTGGACCTGACAGCCGCTTCCATTGTGTACTAGCTCCAGTGCACCCCAGCGCTGTTGAGCCCTCTTTGCGGTGGACGGGACCACTTCCCCCTGTATATATATATATATATGTATACTCAATCTGCGGACAGAACTGTTTCGTCCTTTGTGGACTCGTCAGCGCAGCACAGAGGAAATGAGGCCGAACCTGATAGCAATGGAAATAAAAATTTCCAATCAGGCCCGAACGTACCTTGCCAGAGTGCTCAAACTGACAAGTCAGTGAGCTCTGCATAATAAATATATATAATATATATATACACTGCACGATCAGGTCCTCACCAGAGATACATCATCGTTCTTTGCAACTCTGAGTTTCAAGAAATGAATCAATCATCAGGCAATAGAAACAAACTGATACAGGGCAACTAGATCACTACAGGTTATATACCCAGTCACACAGCAGCCGCGAAAGAAGGCACTAAGTTAGGGGTGAGAATATTCCGTGCTAAAAAAGCAGGCTTCAGGTGGCAATGTTTAGGGCTCTGTACTTGTACTGTGTGCATGTGTTGGATATGGCGTTGGGTGTATGAATTGGCAGAGTGTGCAGGCTGTTCACGCGATGCTCATACGTAGGCAGGGCGTTGCATTTGGCGTATTATATTGGTCATTCTAGGTGACTCCTTGGAAGTTCACGAGTCGGAACTTGTTTGCGTGCCTGCACTTTGCGACGACTTCGCTCCTCTTGTTCAGTGCCAGGGTCTTATCACTGAGCAATTAGGATTCTGGCCTTTTCAGTTGTGCAGAGTTTGCATCTTTTTGTTGCAGGGTTGTAGGAGCTGGTCCTGTCTTTTATCTGCCAGGTAAGGTGGTACTCTTCCTTGTTTTCCTTCTTCTGCCACAGGTGTTCCGACAGTGCGGTCTTTTTTCGGTGTTTCTCGTGTCGGAAAGACATAGTGTGATTGTTGTACCGGAGCTTGAATGTTGTGTCTGCCGAGCCGATGTACACCTTTTGTTCCTCCTGGCAGGCTACGGTGGCTTCATAGACGATTTGTGTGGCTTGGCAGTGGCCATCCAGCGGACATTCCGTTTTTTTCCTGCAGTTACATGGTTTTTCTGGGCTTTTTTCCGTGAGGTGTTGTTTGTTGTGGCTGCCGATTTTGGCTGCGACGTTGGGGAGGCAGGAGTAGCTAACTTTGACGTTGTTGTGATTGAATATCTTTTTTAGCTCGCTGTTTCAGCCTGCACACTCTGCCAATTCATACACCATACCCAACGCCATATCCAACACATGCACACAGTACAAGTACAGAGCCCTAAACATTGCCACCTGAAGCCTGCTTTTTTAGCACGGAATATTCTCACCCCTAACTTAGTGCCTTCTTTCGCGCTTGCTGTGTGACTGGGTAACCTGTAGTGATCTAGTTGCCCTGTATCAGTTTGTTTCTATTGCCTGATGATTGATTCATTTCATGAAACTCAGAGTTGCAAAGAACGATGATGTATCTCTGGTGAGGACCTGATCGTGCAGTGTGTATTGGCTCTAGTACCCCGTACTATTGAGCACTATTCGCAACGGACGGGATCACCCCAACTCATATATATATATATATATAAAATATATATATAAACATAATACTAACAATTGTTTCGGCCAGCAAGGTCGCAATCCGGCACCAGCAGTCCATGGGATTGATCATGCCTCTCCAGGGTCTGCTGGAGAGCCGGGTCAGCCGGGTC
>NC_088647.1:4804497-4834674 GCF_964019385.1 Sycon ciliatum | reverse complement strand
AGCAAACAGAATTCGCACATGCATGATGTTGACACGACGTGGGCAGTACAGCGTGGTAAATTTATGACTGCCCTGACACGAATCCACGATTCGTGTTCCGACTACTTTTCCGAACGAAAAGTGCGAAAGTTCGCAATCCAGTGGACCGTATGCATACGGTCCACTGGATTGCGAACTTTAGGGTTCACGGATTGGCATGCTAGCGTCGCCAGCTACATCATGCACGTGACAGGCGCGTGCATATACTGTCCCACACAATCGGTCAGTGCTCAAATCGCATTTTCCCATCAATATCACTCACTTTCAACTCTACGGGATTCATTACGGTTGGCTCAAACTGCCTGAATTTTTGAATCCACACGCACGAAAGACGTTCCAAGACTTCCACCGTTCGTATTTTTTCAAACGAGTTCCGGGTTTTCCAGTAACTTTGGCCAAAGTTCGGCTAAAAAAACAGGGGGAACCGTTGCGTTTCCGTAAAATACTGAACGGTAGAAGGATAGCCAAGGTCGAGAGCAAAACAACAAGCCATTATTTGTCAAAATCGAACAAGAAACGGCTCAGCGCATCTATTTTCCGTGCACGCGCGCGCGTACTTTGGCCGACAAGGTGTGGAGAATTTCTGAAGAAGAAGAATAACAAGAGCAGCAGCGCTCGGAACAGCCGTGCTGGATACTTCCAATCCCGACGATGGAGCGTGTTGGCTGTCGTGAGCTGCTGAAACGACCATGACATTTCTTTTTCTTTGTATACCCTAGATATCTTGACGTGCCCTAGCTCAGTTTCGGCCTCTTTACAGGAAGAATATTTTCTTCCATGGCATCCGCGGCCAAACAGCAAGAAGAGCAACAGATCGAGATTTGCAGGGCAAACAAAGGATGCGTGCAGCTACATCTAGTCAGGTTCGATGCAGCTGCGCTTTGCCAGAACCTCAGCAGATAAGAAAAGACGACAGAGTGTCTCAGATGGAACTGGATCTTTCGCCAAGACCGCCACCGCCGCCATCATCAAGTCCAGGTCAGTCAGAAAAATGCAAAGCCCGAGTGAAGTGAAGCCACTGAAGCCAAGGAAAAATTCAAAAAGTACGCTCTCCGGCTAGACTTCGAGTCGATATTTTTTTACTTCGATAGGCGCTGTCGCGGCCTGTAGCGCGCGTCCATAATCCAAAATGGAGGCGCACGTGACGGGTGCTTTTAGTGGCAAGCCGTGAACCCTAAACTTTCGTGCTTTTGTTTCAGTTCGCGAACCCGCGATATTCATGTTAAAACAAAATGGCGTCACGATTTATTGAAAGTGGTATAGTTGGTGGAACGAGTGTTCAAACCCATTTGAACTTCATACTGTTCGTCTTCTTTTTGACATGCTCTCTTTCCATTGTCGTTAGCTTTTGTTTGTTGAGAGCTGTTTTGGCTTTCTCCTATACCTCTGGGGGATGCCAAGTGATGGTTTTGAGAGGCTGGTGATGGCTGTGAGCGAGAGTTTGCCGATCGGCGTCGTCCTCGCGATAGCGATGAAAATACTAGTTACTGCGCACCTGGCACATATCACAACACGTCGGAGCGTCCAGGAGCAAAGGAATCTTGGGTTTTCACTGGAATCTAGTTCCTCCAGCATCGTGTAGCCCACCGTCGGTGAATGGCGGTCCAGAAAGGTCGAAACTGGTCTTCTGCAGCATCTCGCAGTCCTGCGAGGCACACTGAATACGCCTGTCATGTATTCTACAAATATAAATCACGAAGTAGTGGACTTTACAGTGATGAGTCTATCCTGTATGCTGCAAAAGACGCAGGAAATGTGACTGGTGTCCGTACACTGGACGCCAATATCATCCCAGTCTTCTCCTGCAGGATCTGTTTGACATTGACATAGCGGTATGCAGTGGGTCGACATTGGCCTGGTTTGGCAGCTATCTGCCTGGGTGGATGTAGCAGGTTTGCATTGGCGCGTCGTCCAGTCCGACATTTTCTTGTAACTGTGGAGTACCGGCAGGGTCTGAGAGGTTGCTCGTGCTGTGAACACATCTCTACTGCCTGTCTCGTCCTGGAAGTGCCGTCTCGCCGCTTCCTTGCTCTACAGTCACGCCGTTATTTCGCTTAGTTTCGTGGTGCAGCTCAAAACCTGCCCAAACAACTGTGAGCTCGCAACATGGTATGGACAAATTGCACCACTCATGCTGGTTAACTAAAACCGGGATAGTCGAGTAAGCGAGTTCACTCCCTGGGCCATGGCAAGATCTGTTCAGCGCGGGCTATTCCAACCTCCAAGTGCATAGTCACCGATCGATCCATGCGATGGTGGTTGACCTACAAAGAGCCAAGGTCTACGAGTACTACTATTGGATGCTGTCTACATGCAGTCAACAAAATCAAAGTACCTCAGTATGCCCCAGAATAGGGCATGTGCATCTATAGCATGACACAACAGGGGTTCTGGCGGCACCTGTCAAACAAGCAGTAGCGACTAGTGCCAGCTACCTATTGGAGGCTAGCCGCTACAGTCTGTCACTGGAGATAATTATTATGTTCACTGTTTAGACTGAGCACAATCAATGATGCCCAATCAATCTGCCCAATGTGTGTTCTGTTCCACCTAATTATAACGTCCCATCGCATCAACCCTACTACACGCACATGTCGTCACTCTAGCACGACTTGTGTTATTGTTTATTTTGATTCGCACGATAAATAGAGCACAATAAACGTTAACTTGACCGAAGGTTAAAGGCGACTGCAGATAGAGGAACACATCGAGGTACAGGTGCCGGCATCAATACAGTATCAGAGAGGTACGCAGAAAAAACTCTCGTAAGCCCAAGGGGAAGTGGTTGATGAGGGATGAATGCACTCTCCACGCTCGTCTACACTGTTCGTGGAAATGCACACATACATACAATAATATACAACATAGCAATAGCATGCACAGAACCGAACAATTTCATGTTCACACATGCAAGCACAGACCTGAACATTAGTACCAAAAGCCGATACAGACAATATCCCCATACACACAGACGCACACACACACAATGTCCCATGTATGCGCCCGTGGCGAGAAAAGCACGCAGATCTAAAAATGCACTGGATGTGAACCCACAGATTGTCTCTAATAGCAATGATAGCGGATCTGATTCTGAATGAAACACACACACAATACAATTATTGAATGCCCATCCGCAGATGATGGCAGGTCCTGAAAGAACAGGCAGTGTTCCAGTGATGGGGAACAGAACTTCGAGTGGCGAGTGAGGTATACACACACACGTGCGTGCGCGGGCACACACCAAAGTATGAAGAAATAGAATCGACATCGTAGTATTCATTGGTTGGGGAATGGAAAGGAAAATAAAACATTGCTGTAGGTTATTGTTGTAAGGACACTGGGAGCACAACAGAAAGGCAAGCAACTTGCTTTGAAGCAAAGAAAGTTATTATTCCACGGATCTCAGAAGGAAGGAACGTTCCAGAATGCTGCACTGGCAACAGGCGGCCTGCATGTGCGCGGCCCCTGCAGTCGGTCCAGCTGCCGGCCTTGCAGTGCTGAAAAGAATGTGCAGTACAGCATGTCACATAGTATCGCAGCCTGGACAAATAGACGCTGGGAAGTCCTAGTTATGTGCTCACGTACACCACGATGCACCAATCTTCTGAGCTACTTTGGCAACAATTTTGTCCACTTGAGACTCCCATGGGCTGAGCCAGTTGTTGAGGGTTGCATCAAGGTGGACGGCAATGACCGCTGATGGCAAGGCAATCCATGACACACAGTCACTAGGGCATCGTCAACATGGCGCTGAGGCTGGATGAATAAAATCAACCTTTAGGCTGCCGCGGTATTGACAACGAGGCCGCTGTCTCGAAGCTAGTCAGTCAGCCTGGTCACCGCCATTGACGAACCAGTCGCCACCGCCAGCAGTGGCGGTAGGTTGTGACAAGTATGGTGCAATATTGTCAGCAAATTCAGTACTCAGGATAAGATGAGTGACAAAGGGAACGTTGTGTTTGATAATATTGAAGTGAACAGAGATGATCACAAACCCTGCGCGTACTCCACCGTGAGTTACAAGAAAATTCCGGACTGGACGACGAGCAAACACCAACCTGCTACATCCAACCAGGCAGATACTATTACGATAGCTGCCAAACCAGGTCAATGCCGACCTACTGCATAATGTCAATGTCAAACAGATCCTGCAGGAGAAGACTGGGGTGTTGGCGTCCAGTCACTGAGTGTACAGACACCAGTCACATTTCCTGCGTCTTTTGCAGCATACAGGATAGACTCATCACTGTAAAGTCCACAACTTCGTGATTTTTATTTGTAGAATACATGACAGGCGTATTCAGTGTGCCTCGCAGGACTGCGAGATGCTGCAGAAGACCAGGTTCGACCTTTCTGGACCGCCATTCACCGACGGTGGGCTACACGATGCTGGAGGAACTAGATTCCAGTGAAAACCCAAGATTCCTTTGCTCCTGGACGCTCCGACGTGTTGTGATATGTGCCAGGTGCGCAGTAACTAGTATTTTCATCGCTATAGCGAGGACGACGCCGATCGGCAAACTCTCGCTCACAGCCATCACCAGCCTCTCAAAACCATCACTTGGCATCCCCCAGAGGTATAGGAGAAAGCCAAAACAGCTCTCAACAAATAAAAGCTAAGGACGATGGAAAGGGAGCATGTCAAAAAGAAGACGAACAGTATGAAGTTCAAATGGGTTTGAACACTCGTTCCACCAACTATGCGAAAGGCTAAAGGGACAAGCTTATCTATTTTTGCGGATTTTCCATCATAAAAAAATAAACGTCACAGCCAAGCCTTCGTACGTGGCCGCGTCGCGCGACCGCGATACCGATCGGAAGCTCCGGGACACTTGGCCGTGGCCATTGCAGGGTCGGACAGATGACGGATGCATTTCAGCTTGCAGTCTCGTCGCGTACACGTACATACATACATTGTACAACAATACACATTATTTTATGACCTGAAACTTGAAAGGTCATTGCGGCGGGAAGGGAAGAATACCGGTAGTGACAGACGACGTTTTGTTTTTTTGGTTTTGTTTTTTTAGATGGACACGTTTTGGTTTTGGTTTTTGTCCTGATCATGATCCGATATGATGGCAAACGAGGTTAGAGTATTAGATGGAGCGGAGGAATTGGAGGATTTCCTGAAAGTTGCCCTACCACGCGCTAACTTTGTAACGAGGACCACAGAAAAACCGTTCTCAAACAGGTAAGACCCACCAAAACGGAGCACGAAAATGCTGTCTTCATCGTGTTTATGTTGGTTCCAAAGGAGCAGTGAGTCGTATAATTCATAGGTTTTGAAGAGAAGAATATGCAGTGTGCATTGCCCTACAGTAGTGCACAGTGCATTACAGCCCTGCTAGCGGATACACGTAAATGCATTCACACTTGCATAGAGCGGGACGATTATAAATTAGTTTTGATATCCACTGCACCCATCCCACATACTGTAGTGTCGCGTATAAAAGGCATGACCTGTATAGAAGCATGACTCGAATAGAAGCCGATTTTTTTGAAGCCCGCTGTAACACAGTTGGTTTGAATAGAAGCCGCTCCCTGTAAAGTACATGTGCGAGTACATGCGTGGCAGTATCCACTGCACAGTGCAGAATGATGTTGACGTAGAAGCATATTTCGAATAGAAGCATAACTTGAATAGAAGCATGGTTTGGACCCCGGTTTGCTGTTATACGCGACATTACGGTATTAGAAACATTGGAACGAAGTATGGCAAGGATGCATCAAAAAAATTGATGGTCATGCTGTCTGTTAGTTCGTTGAGCAGGGTACGAAACCTTACACCCAGGGTGCTGAATCATGTTTTGGGAATCAGGCTCTAATTTGATTCCCTGTTGAGCAAGAAGACCTCACATCCACTGTATTCCAACACATAACTAACCATTTTCCAACGCATATCTTTGCAGTGTACATAGCGTCGTCACTGGATTAACAGTAATGACTGCTGGTATAATTATAACGTCTCGTACATGTATGTGTGCTATGTCCACAAATGTTGCAGTGTTGAAGAGATCTTCAAGGAGGCCATTCTGCGTCCAAAGGGGTTCATATGGAGCCAGGAACGTGGCACGAGCTGTGCACCGATTCCTTTTGATGGAGTTCCGTTCGTCTGCTGTGGCTTTCGCATACTAGAATGTCAATTTGGGAAGCACAGGTAATGGAATTAAATGGGCAGGAAGAATCTGAATGTGATCTATTTCATGCAATTGCTAGTTATCAATGAGAACAGTTGTACTACCTCTTGATTCTTTTGCATCATCTTTGTCAGTGACCAAGTGTTGTTGTGTCGGTAACATTACAGGTGCCACACCACAAAATGCACCGAGTCCTCTGATGATGTAACGAGTTCAGCATCTGATCATTCTTACCCCAAAGCCTCAGCTGATAAGAAGAAGAAGAGGATAAAACTCCAAGGTCAGAAGCATACCCAGAGTCATGGTTATCTTTTTGGTGCACATTGCTGTAAAGCTAGGCATCGGTTTTTTTAAATTGTTGTTCTACATGTCATCATGTCAACTGCTATACAAAGATACGAATAAGGAATCTTTGCCACTATCCAGCTGTAATGCACCCAGCTTATAGTTGTACTGCATGTTGATGTCACTGTGGTATGTCCTGTAATTCTTATAGGGACAAGAAAAATTGGATGTGAGGCATCGTGCAACATTCGTCGCATTCTGCGACTCCCCGCTTATTCGGTTGACTCAACTGGTCTTTCTGCTTCCGCCTTGGTAAAAGCAAAAGCGGGTAAAGTGAAGGAGCTTAAGATATCTATTTTGGCTGCTCTCGATGCTGGCGACCTGTCCAAACTCAATGTGTGCGATCGGTGAGTTATACTAACATTATAACATACCTTTTTATGTCATAGTGCGAAAGTAATTGATTGTGTACAGTGATCGGTAGTTCATGTATGAATGCCACACTTGCCATGTAAGGTACGTAGGCCAATTAACCCAGTTGTATGGTACCATAGTATGTGTAATGTACGTAGCTCTGCAGAATCACCAATAAAATGTCTTTCACGTATGTGCATGCCCACTAGGTTTATCGTGAGCTACCCAACTGAGGGTAGTCACAGTGGTCATGATGTCATTACCGAGAAAGGTAAACTCGCCAGCGAGCTCAGCCAAAGACTCAGTCAGTCGGTTATCGACCGAATTCTCCAACTCGTCGAGAGTGGTCTACGAGATGCCCGGGCTATCCAGACCATGTTCAAAGTGGAGTATAGGCATGTAAGTACTTCCATAGAGAACAATCTTCAGTGCTCAATCACCCAATAGTCACTTGATAGCTTTCTGTACGCATTCTTGTTGCTGTGCACTGACCATTGTGGTTAGACGGTAGTTAATGCACGTGATAACTTCCTGTGATAAAGGGAAGGCAATCTCCTTTAATACGACCTATGTCGGATATGCATTGTCTACTGCCCAGGAATTTGGCCGGGCGTACCACCCAGAGCTAAAGGAGCATGGGACATTATATCCGTTGCTATGACTGTGATATGAGTGCGCCTATTGCATAATTAACGTTTGAAAACTTGTACATTATATTCTCCGACAATTCTGATCTTTCTATTAATTTTTTTTAAATTTGCGACTACTTTCCTTTTGTACAGACACAACAGCAACAAAACCAACTCTCTGCAAGGCAAGCACGAAACATGCTCAAAGTAATCGATGCACAGACCTTCGTCTGTACAGACTCAAGTGCTCTAAAAAATCTCTGCGCTCAACTGGAGAAGCTGTCAGAAGAACTTGCGAAAAGTCTGCCCACTGATGAGTCTGGCTTGGTTATCCAAGAGGGTATGTATAGTGTCGTTAATCAAGATAAAAAATTGTCGATTCCGCAGATATGGATCTTGTGTGTGCTAGTGAGCTGGTTTCATAAAGGTTTGTTGTTCGCTAGACTTTGATGTAATAGGCCTGGCCAGTCACTTGAGTTCCGCTAATGCCACCTAACAAGTCTAAATAGCTAGCTATCCAAAGCCGATAGAGTACTGTTTGTGCTATTCTGTATGATTTCCTGCACAGCGTCTTCATTCACCTTGAACCAACACTTTAGCGCCAGGCGCAGACTGCACGAAACATATAGCACTGCTGTCCCTGATCCAGCCTTGGAGTCAGGGCATGCCAAGCGTGGTCGACCTGCAGTCGAAAGACACCTCAGGTGTCGTGTCGGAGTTTCCGGAGAGACTGAGCGGAGGCAGTTCCTACAAGCTCAACAGCGTGAGAAAGGTGTGTGGTAGGCTTTCCTTTCCCCAGTTAATTTCATTTGCTTCCTTCCCCACTTAATTACATTTTCTTGTAAGTTCTAGATGTACGTTTCCCCCCTATTATAATTCACGCGTTATTTTCCTTGCCAATTTATGCCTCAAACATTTCTTACAGCCTCGACAAGACCTGGTTCCGTCACATTGACAGCATTGACGGGAAGCAGTTCAATACAACAGGCTGCAGCTCCCGAACGTAAGTGGCGATGTCTTCAGTGTGCATCTGTACACTGTACAGCCATTGGTGTTGCTCGGTGTAATCCACTCCAATAATCTATAATAAGTATCTGTTCATCCATATCATGTTTTGATTTTGTGTCCAGCTGCCCCATGAGAGCAAAATCATGCTAATGTGTTTGTGTGTGTGGGTGTGTATGTATGTGTGTGTGTACGTATGTGCTTGCGTGTTCGTGTGTGTCAACATATTACAGCTGC
The DNA here is from genome assembly GCF_964019385.1 of Sycon ciliatum. Classification (NCBI taxonomy): domain Eukaryota; kingdom Metazoa; phylum Porifera; class Calcarea; order Leucosolenida; family Sycettidae; genus Sycon; species Sycon ciliatum. The sequence goes on along the minus strand of NC_088647.1, from coordinate 4,825,925 downwards.
GCGTTTACTTCACTCTGCAGGAGCCACGTTGTATCCAATGCCTGCTACGTCTGTACCAGTATTCGCAACAGATGGGCTACAGCAAAGGACAAGATGCAATACAGGTATGCTGGTTTTTGTTTGCAGTATCCTCACAATTTTCCCTATTTCAGTTTTAAATCGGCAGCGAGGTGACAGAGTTTATCGTTCATTTGTTAAATAATCAAATAAAGCTTTCGGGTTTGTTCATGTCCTGTAGCTTGTAATTTATTTTTCTTCGCATATGTTGCACCTGCAGAATGGTAGAAATTGTGTTCTCTTGCATTAGTAATATTATGCTAGGCTACAACACTGTGTGTGCATGTTTGTGTGTGTGTGTGTGTGTGTGTGCATGTTTGTGTGTGTGTGTGTATTTGTATTTATGTGTGTTGTAGGTCCGCAGCAGCCTAAGTGCTGTAACCCCAGCTGCGCATTTCCGCAGCTACCGACCAAGCCGTGCCGCAACAACAACTGCTCTCATGTGTTTCACCATGTTTGCAGTACGCACGACATGGGAACATACTGCAGGCATTGTCGTGTGAACGATTGGTGATGCATGCTTGGGCGTTTGTGCGTATGCCGTATCCATGCCATCGACACGTGGACTTATGTAATAGGCCTTGTTATTTATTTGCTTTCCTGGAACCTTAGCTGGTACGCTCTCTTTGGCTTTTGTCTGTCACATTATTTAAAAGACTGGTGCATGCGGGTGCGTCAACCTCGTGGCTGCGACTGGATATCACGATATGCCTCCGTGTGTGTGTGTGCGTGTGTGTGTGTGTGCGTGTGTGTGTGAGAGAGAGAGAGAGAGAGAGTATGTCTAGGTATACGTGCGGGCATGCGTAAGGCTAATTGTTAGAAGTATGTGCATGCATGCTGAAGATTGTGTTGGTGCTTCTCTCTGCTCAAGTAACTGTATGTAGCTGGACTTGTCACGTTGTCTGTGTTGTGTACGCATCACTTTGTCTGCACTGGTGCCGTGACAGTCGATTGCTTTGATTCATGCTGGCTGGCTCTTTATATAGTTCCGTTGTACCGGCGCTGCAGCTAGCGTAGCCTGTGTGTGCAGCCCTATATGCACGTGCTGAGTTTACAGTCTTCTCTCGAGTGGTAATTATTAACACTAATTCTGTTGGTGGACTCTGAGAATGAATACTTCAACAATGATCACTCCACACAACTGCGTTCTGGTGTGCTATTGAGTTAAGAGGACATATTGTTCTGAGAGCTACAGAGGGAGAAAGAGAGAGAAAGAGAGAGAGAGAGAGAGAGAGAGAGAGAGAGAGAGAGAGAGAGAGAGAGAGAGAGACAAGCAAGATTTGACTGATTGATACTAATGTATTAGCGATTCGACGGTTGTCTTCTTCAGAATGATAATGAAGAGAGATAAAGACGAACACATCGTTTCTTTCCTTCTTGACTGCTAGTACTGTATACACCTAATGCTGATAGTGATGGGAGTGCTGGGAGGGTACAATCCACAAACTGAGGGTTGGCGGTTCGTTAAATGTCTCCTGCGATCAAGTAGAATTGACGGTTCCAATAGCCCTGCCATATCCCTTCAGTCGGCAGCTGGACACCAATAGAGGCTATGCGATTACAATATCAATAATTGATATGTGTGGGCAAAGTCGCGGCATAGCGATGGACTAGCGACTCGCGCTGTATACTGACCATTCGTTCCACAAAACGCATATCCACTTGCGGCAAAGACGATCTTGGAAATATACTGTTGTGCAAGTCTGCAGGCGAAATTAATGTGCCTATCATTTCGCACATCTCCTCTTGCTTCACGGCCCTATTATGTATGGCCGCAAATCACGACAGTCATGATGATATGTTGCTATGCTCTCTTGCACAGCATCGAGTAGACCAATTCTCAAGCAGCAGGAGTTAAAATCCTCACATATCAGGCACATGAATTGAGCTGATTCTCTGGCAATGGGACAATTCTGGTACGTTTACATGTTCAGCATGGTCCCTTCTCCAGGAGACGTGTCTGACGCCTCGCGCCTCGCGCCTATTCATACAATGATTTCCCTGCATAGTTCATGTACTGGTGCGTCACGGCCACACATATCTTGCATCAAAAACTTCCGCCGCTCCATAACAATGCCAGATTTTCGGGTAATCGAAAAAGCACAGCTCCATTTCAAGCTCCAAGGCAGACAGTCCTGCAACTCGCACAGCATCAACTGCAAAGCTACCACGATGTTCTTCGGCTTGACATCTGCCAACGACAAAGCTCTTTTAATTCTTTTACCAGAGCCAACAGACGGGGGAAGAACCATCTAAATAATTACCGGTAATTGCAGTTGGCGCAATGCATAATCACAATCAGTTCGTAATTTTTCTCCTTCAACAAATTCTCTCTAGACGAGATAAGAAAAATACGGTATGCATACGGTACATACACCAGACTACTTCGTACTTCATGCGACTGATTCAGGTTGCTCATCCGTCTGACCTTGCAATGGCCACGGCCAAGTGTCCTACACCAGGCAACGAGCTTCCCGGTCGGTATCGCGGACCGCTGCGACGCGGCCACGTACGAAGGCTTGGCTGTGACGTTTCTTTTTTTATGAAAGAAAATCTGCAAAAATAGATAAGCTTGTCCCTTTAGTCCTACCCACCAACTATACCACTTTCAATAAATCGTGACGCCATTTTGTTTTAACATGAATATCGCGGGTTCGCGAACTGAAAAATGTTTGCGAACGCGAACGCGAATTTCGTCTTGCTAATCCCGGCCTATAGGCAAGAGTACATAAAAAAAAAAAAGGTTTATGTACTCTTGCTATAGTATAGGCTATACTCCATGCATGCATGGTAGACGTCACTTCAGACGTGACGAAAAAAGATTTACCAAGAGCCGTAATCTTACGACCCCGGTCATGTGTGGCGCGCACTTTTGGACGCCATCTTTAATTTTTGACACATGTATACATGTATGGCATGTGGTATGGTGCTGCTTTTGCCAGTTTGCGACATGGTATGGATGCACTTCTTGTTGCGTCCTCAGCGATCCTGTACTATACTTGCAGGCACCAACTGTAGCCTGTACTGTGTAGCTAGCTGTGGTCGTGAAAGTGCATGGGCCATGACCGAACTGCTCTCCGATGATCTATTTTTCGCTTGCAAATGATCTGCCGTAGTCCAATGGCGCTTTCTTCAAACTTCATTCCACGTGCCGTTACGGAGGGTTCCTATGCCTTCGCCCATTGATGTGGGGGAAGAAGATCTGGACCAGTTGCCTTTGGTTCTTTGCTCGTAGTTTCAGTGAAACTCCTGCAGTAGTATGAACGGAGTCGGATACGGTGCTGGAGAATCAGCTTCGGCTGCGAATCAAGGTTTGGCGTCAGCTGGTGCTCCTACTAGCTCCGCATCTACTGTGGATGATCCGTCAGGCCTCCGACAAGCTCAAGCCTCTGGTGCAGTTGCTGGCGGGAGGGCGTTTCGTGATCCTGCCGAGGCTCCCCTCCGTGCTTTGACTGTGGATTTGATAAAAACGTACAAACATATCAACGATGTGTACTATACGAAGAGAAAACGTCGGGCACAGCAACAAATCACCAGTGTACCACCGACTTCAGGAACAGAAGACAGCTCTCGACGATCGGAGCGGCGTCTTAACAACGATGGATACGATGACGAGAACTTTGATTACATAATTAAGCCTGGAGAGAGATGGCATGATCGCTACGAGATTGATTCTCTAATTGGCAAGGGATCATTTGGGCAAGTTGCCAAGGCCTACGATAGTGAGGAGTCTGAGTATGTAGCAATTAAAATCATCAAGAATAAGAAACCGTTCTATAACCAGGCCCTGGTAGAACTTCGACTACTGGAAATGATGAACCGATATGACCCCGAGCAGAAGTACTATATTGTACGACTGAAACGCCACTTCATGTTCCGTAACCATCTGTGTCTCGTGTTCGAACTGTTGAGCTACAACCTGTTTGATTTGCTGCGGAATACGAATTTCCGAGGCGTATCACTTAACCTGACGCGGAAGTTTGCTCACCAGTTGATCACAGCACTGCTGTTCCTGTCGACACCGGAGATGCAAGTCATTCATTGCGATCTCAAGCCGGAGAATATTCTACTGTGTAATCCAAAGCGCTCTGGGATTAAAATTGTGGATTTCGGCAGCTCCTGTCAGCTGGGTCAGCGCGTATACCAGTATATCCAGTCGCGGTTTTACCGCTCCCCGGAAGTGCTCCTCGGCGTCCAGTACGATATGGCGATTGATATGTGGTCGCTTGGCTGTATACTGGTGGAGATGCACACTGGGGAACCTCTGTTCAGTGGCCAGAATGAAGTAGATCAGCTGTACAAAATCATTGAAGTGCTCGGCATACCCACGCAATCTTTGCTCGATCGGGGCACCAAGACTTCCAAGTTCTTTGAGAAGCGTGCCAACGGAACCTGCGAGGTGAAGTCTTCGAAGGATCTGAAGAAGGACTACAAAGCGCCAGGCTCTCGTCGGTTGCAGGACATCGTCGGGGCTGATTGTGGAGGCCCGAATGGCCGTCGCCTCGGTGAGCCCGGTCACACTCCGGCCGATTATTTCCGTTTCCTAGACCTGATTGGCCGCATGCTGGAGTATGATCCTAAGAAACGCATTAAGCCACACCAAGCCCTGCAGCATGATTTCTTTGCTATGAATAGAAGCTCGAATGGCAGCTCATCTAGTACTACGACCGGCCCTCTTCCTGTATCGTCGTCGGCTGATGACAGCCATACCAGTGGTAAGGGGTCAGCGTATCTCTAATCAACAACTATTCGTGTTAGCAGTAGTGCCAGAAGAGCTGCTCCAGCGGGATACGCTGTTGTGCATGTTGAGATCCTGTATTATTGTGTGTGTGTGTGTGTGTGTGTGTGTGTGTGTGTGCGCGCGTGTGGGTGTGCGTATTTTACTGTATTGCTGTATCATAATTTCACAAATCCGATCAGCCCTTGGTGGCGTGACTTGCACGAAACGTACCGGCATCATGAAATGCATAGTATCATATTGATGTTTACCCTGAATTATCCACATATCTGTCTTATACACCGGCAGCCCTTGATTATCTAGTATTGTATCTTCCCATTGCTGTTGCCGTTATTGTAGCTGCTGCTACAGTTACTTGATCAGGCTCTCTCCTTTTTCTTTACTTGAACTTCAACCGTGCATGGCCAGCGAGCCCTGTTTGCATCTTGTTCTCCGGCATTCTTGGATTGATTTTCTGTCTCAGGTTCTTCGTCGATATGTGTACGAATCCTTCTTCGTTCTCCTTCATATCTGTTTATACTCGATTGTTAGCCATACACTCCTTTCCCATTGTCGCTGTTCAAACCAGGACTCTTCCCCATTGTTATCTTTTGTATGTCTTTGTGTTTTGCTAGCTAGTTCCCAGATTGGTGCTTGATGGTACCAACGTGTCTTTAGGCCAGAACATTTATTTACTTACACAATCTCTGTTTGTGTGCTCCATGGTTGTTCATGTGGCTCTTCATCCTCCTCGTATTGTTGAGATTCGCTGGAATGTGCCAAACACCTCCAGGTTAACGCATATTAGTGCTGTACCTGCTGTGATCATGATACGTTTGAGAGCCCATGCATGGTGCTGGAACTTCTATCCGCGGCCATGGAAGGCAATCCGTATTCTGCTGGTTGGAAGCCCTTTTAATGTCTGTGACTGTGGCCTTCCAAACATATTCACTTGTGGGTGGAAATGCCATTTCGACTGTCCAGTTTCTTGCTATGTGTATGTTGCATGTGCAAGAGTACATCTGGTACATGGAGATTGGTGGGTGCTTTGCAACCCCTTCCTGTACAGTACTTGACAGCACCTAGACCTGTCCATCTTCAAAGACACAGTGCATGGCTGCATGCAATGAAAACTAAGTTACTTGGTTTCTGCTCAGTTATGTTTACAGCTATCCACATATAGAAAAGTACGATCATTATCAAAGAGTGCATAAAAGTAGTTCTAGCAAAAATGCTAGCCCCACACGGACTCGACTCGTGGACGGATGCTGGCAGGGTGCCTAAAAAATGTCCAAAAGTACATAACCATGACACCAAGGCAAAACATTACTGTTGCCGTGTTGGTGGCACTGCATGGTGATGTTCTATATCGAAAAATAGTTGCATGCTTTGGATAGTGGATGCTTTTTCGACTCGATCCATCATATCACTACACTGCATGCACTGAGCTAGCACAGCAGAAAATAAGGAGGCCAAAGAAACTACAGTGGCCTGTAGTGTAGATCTTTCTCATGCAACACAAACTACTACAAAATTGTTTGATTTCTGACTGAAGTCAAGCAAGACTGAAGACTGAAGTGAAGTGAAGAACATAACACTCAACCACACGAGTCAACGACAACACGACAGAGAGAAAAGAATAAAAAAATTTTAAATAATTATGTCATCATCATTCTACATGATTTATTATGTACAGTCTACTGATATGTCACATGACGTGTGATTTCACTGACTTGACTTCAGCTTGAACTTTTTGTTGAAGTTTTCACTTCACTGTTCACAATCATGTTTGCATGCAGTCGGTGGCTCTTTTCACAGTTCAGTTCCGATTGTTTGTGCAAAGAAAGCTGTCGCCTTGCATGCTGTTTCGTTTGAAACTGTTTGCTCGTGACGAAGAAAGTCAAGACCCCATGCTGTTGTGTTACTCAGGAGTAAAACTTCTGTAACCTCTGTTTGTGGATCTACTGCTCGTGATTACGTCGTAGTCAGTGCACGTTTTCAACTGGTCACAATCATAATATCGAAAATTCTTATGGTACCATTGTGAGGCTTCCACTGTTTTGACGGTGGGCACTAATGTCTGACAAGTGCAGTTGATGGTGTTAGTGGGTGAGAGGTAGTCGTCGGATTGATTGTCAAATAGAGAGAATTGCCGGCTGAAGTAGAGAGCTATGGCCGTTCCAGGGCTTTTCTTTGCGTTCGAAATCATCGTTGTGTTCCTCATCTCACTCTATCTGATTCACAAATATGGAAACTGGCGTAAAGACCACTGGGGCACTACCTTATCAGTTCTGACGACTTGGTTCCTCTGCTTCGCCGTGATATTTGTTCTACCTTCCGATATATCAGCTGTAAGTATTTCTTATTCACCTGTACTGCATGATTGTAGATACTGTGACTGAAAATTGTTTTATGTAACTCTGTCTAGCTCTTGCCGGTATATTATTATTACCTGAAGAGGAGGCATGAAAGATAACCTGTGAACAATTTCTGAAAGTTTTTGAAGAACCTGAAATGTGTGCTCCTAATCTTTACTTATAAAGAAGAGGCACCTGTGACGTGTGTGTGTGTGTGTGTGTGTGTGTGACGCTCCTTATAAAGAAGAGGCACCTGTGACGTGTGTGTGTATGTCACGCTGAAGCGCTGCGGAGCAGCGCTGCCCTGAGCACGCGAAGCGTGCGAACAGTGTAGCACAGTGTAGCTAGCGGCCGCAGCTCAGAAGCACTGAGCACGCGAAGCGTGCGAATCGTGTAGCTAGCGGAAGCAGCCACAGAAGCTAGCACTGAGCACGCGAAGCGTTCGAATCGTGTAGCCACCACCACGTGCTGAGCACGCGAAGCGTGCGAACAGTGTAGGTGGAAGCAGACACGATCAGTACGAGTAGCAGTAGCAGCCGCGCGCAGAAGCACTGAGCACGCGAAGCGTGCGAATCATGTAGCCACCTAGCCTAGGCCATAGGTATACCGGTAGCACTAGCAGCCGCACAAGCGCTGCGGACCACGTGAACCGTTCTCTGCAAATAGAAACATCTGCAACAAAAGGATACAAAAGATCTGCACTGACTGCACTCTGCATCTGATCTGCAGTGAAGAGCGCATCGCACTTTTGTTCGTAAGTTTATGAATTTTTTGAGCCGCTTCATCCGCCACCAGGTGATGGACAACCCTGACCAGCCTCCCGAAGGCGTAACAGACGTCCCTCCTTCTCCTTCCAACCATGAAGAACCTTCCTCACCAGGACTTCAGCGGTCTGGCCACCACCACGTGCTGAGCAAGTGTGCTGTTCATGTATTTGCTTCACCCGCGTGCCACATTCGGCCAGGCAACGCTGGCCTGGGGTGCTGCTAGTGTTATTATAAACTAAATGTTATAGCTCTAAATGTTATAGCTCTTTCCCTCAAAACCAGTTAAATGTTATAGCTTTTTTTTTCTCTCCGAGGAAATTTTTATAACTCTGTCTACACACGGAAAGTTGGGTGTGGTCCTCGAAAGAGTGCTCAATGCACCGGGGTGCAGAGCTTCATACAAAAGGAATAGAATACGAAGCTTGGGTTGGCTGTGACTCCGAGTTTCACGCCTATGGCGATCATCAGACAGCAATGATTACAAAAACTCAATGAATGTTCTTGATATTGTGGTAAGGTGCTAGTGGAATCAGAGAATTTAAGCGCAAATAAGGTCAAGCGGTGATTCTATGCATGTACTTGCAAGATTAGCGCCAGACATCAGGTGTAATCCATTCATTGAGTTTTTGTAATCATTGCTGTCTGATGATCGTCATAGGCGTGAAACTCGGAGTCACAGCCAACCCAAGCTTCGTATTCTATTCCTTTTGTATAACTTTGTCTAGCAGCATATTCAATTCAGTCTTTCAGCTGAATCTATGAATTTTAATTAGACTAAAGCACAATTCACAATATCACTTTCTGCGATGCGACATTCGACACTTGCGGCAAGGAAATGCCAGTCGCGTACTGTTGCATGCAGTCGCAAGGCCACTGTCGCAGAAGTTGACCAAAGTTCAACTAACTTTACTTTGGCAACATGCGACGTGCAACAAGCAACTGGTGGAAATGTCTTCTTACTTCCCTGTAAAGAGTGGCATCGGGTGCGACTGCGCCCAAGGCAGATGGTAGTCTTATATGGCATACTGTATGAGCGTAACTGCTTCGCCTGCAGAGTCCCAGCGGGGGGGGGGGGGGGGGGTATGACCTGCCACAAAGCTTATGCGCGATTGTGCCAGTTCGGGGATGTCGGCGAACAATAATGCAGCCCTGTGACGTGCACTCCATTTATGGTTCACGCAACGCGGGCACCCTGTAAGAAGACCTTAGGGTCTGTTGGGAATGCCCAAGTAAAATAATAAAATACAAAAAAAATACAACGCGGCCCAACATTCGTACACACAAAGCAGCGCCCTGGGAGGAAATTGCCACAACCAAGCTTTTGAGTACGATATCTGAACAAATCCGGGCTGTATTGTGAAAGTAATCACGCCATCGGAAAGCCGAGGACTTTGCTACATCATGCATACTTTTACTTGGATACTTGCAGTCCATAGGGCACAGGCTGCATTATGGTTGTTTGAAGTCATCACCAGAACGCTGTCGAACTTATATATACAGGAGTCAAAGGGCTAGCGTCAAGTCATTTGGTATAAGGTCTTGCTGAAGTGCTCAAATTGTTCGCTGAGACCCGCAATTCTTCTGCACTTGTCTGTGATTTTTTCATTCCCTTTGCAGACCCTGTATAATCGCTGTAAGGAGAACAACAGTTCCTCAATCGCAAATCACTCTCTGTGCCATACGCCATGGTCGTACGTTACCGAGGCCACCCAGAGGAACTTCTGGGCCCTGACCTATTGGTCTCTGCAGCTGTTGTCATGGTAAGTGACGTTTGTCCCTCCAGCGGCTTGTCAGAGCATCGGTGTGGTGAAATTACAGTAGCCTGCATACTTATACTGTAGGAGCACACATTCAGGAATGCCCAGTCCTTTAAAGAATAAGAGCCTTCTATTCTGATGATGAGAATGCAAGCTGTGGAGTTCCATGATTAGATGACCATAGGAACCCTATCATCCGGTATTTGCACAATAGAATAGCAAAATACCCAGGGGGGGGGGGGGGGGGGCACAGCCCCCCCCCCCCCTACTCTGTGCGCCCCCTGTGAAAAAGTGCTTCCCCCCCCCCCCCCCCCCACTCATTTTCCTCTGTTTGTGTTTTTTCATGGCATTCAACGAAAATGCAGTCGATAGTCAGTACTAGAGGGTTCATGAAGGCACATTTGTCTGGGGTGAAGTCAGGTGTTCGCTCCCGTACGTTGCATTTCGCATTACAAAACAGTAATTTGAAAATGGAAAAATGGTTTCCGGGGTAACTGTTTTCCCTGCCCCCCCCCCCCCCCCCACCCCACTATTTTGACCTGGTTAGAACCCTGGAATAGTTCCACTGTCCACGCAGAGGCTAATACATACCGTAGTGTCTTGTATAAAAGCCCATCTCATATAGAACACAAGCCTGATTTTCAAGATGCACTGTCGGCACATAAGCCTGGTTTTAGTGTTGACATTCATGTGCATAGAAATACCCGGTTTGAATACATGCCTGATTTGAATAGAAGCCTAGCCCTGACACCGGCTTCTACAGGAATGAGCCCGGCTTTTATAAGTGGCATTACGGCATTTGTGTAGGTCAGCTGTTACTCTGGGTTTCAGGACATTGCCATTGTCAGATGATCATTAGTGAGTTTCTGCTACACGGAAGTACGTGCCAAACGCCGTGTCAACTGCAGTGAAGTTTGACACGGATTTTTCGTACTTTGCGCCGGTTCTGCTGTGCGTAGCATGCTCGTAGCATGCTCGAACTTCCGCCGCATGTACTCTGTGCGCTCAGTTTTCACACGGAGACCAGTTCGTGCGAAGCGCGCTTCACATGGAAAACGGTATGAAAAAATCCGTGTGAAACTTGATCTCGAACGGCGACGAGGTTTCCATACGTACAGTCTGTATCGGCTATAGCGTACCCTTTTGATTTCTGTGATTTTATCACTATAACCGATGCATCACTATATGCGATGCGATCGATTTTTTCTTTTCTTTTATTTTCGATCGACTGTGACATGAAAGGCAAGGAAATACTTCCAGCATGGCGTTTTGACAAATGAGGATTCTGCATAGTTGACGTGCCCGCATTCCCATAAAAAATATATTCTGTTATGTACATGTACATGTACATGAATCACTATAAAAATATGCAACGTGAAGAAAGTAAAAAAATAGGGCCTTTGATATTTATTGCTACACGTATTTTGAAGTTATCACTATAGCGGATGATAATATAGTGTGCTATGTATGTTTTGATTCTTTGTTGCCATCATAATATCCGATATATCATTACATCCGATAATATTGGTTATAGTGATATTTTTACTGGATAAAATACGTTTTGCTTTTGATATTTTGTACCAATATCACTGTAGCCGATATATTCTTATATCCGGTCACTCTATAGCCGATACAGACTGTACTTTGGTACGGTTTACCGTGTAGCAGAAACTCACTATTTTCTGGTGATTGACGTAGAGCAGGGATGAATTTATTGTCATATTTTTCCATAGCAGTTTCTGCTATGCAAATACACAATAATATAGCAGTCTTTGATTTTGATTAGCATTTTCTTTGAAGGTTGGGTGTTTACTACATTGTCCTTCGTGAGAGTGATGCCTGAAAGCCTCTTTTCCAAAAAACCGGACTGAATGATACATGTGCATGCATATTGAGAGTGCCTGCACCACATACACTGCACTGTATGCATGTTACTTGACAGTCCAGGCTAGGCATGGATAGTATGTATGTATCACAGTTTTCTGCGAGTCACGGTGACTTTTGAGTAGCAGTAGATCGATTTTGCATCGCAAACTGCGATGCGATACAGGATAAATTCATCCTGTAGAGTCACGAAGCTTTGAGTAGCAACAAGTTTATCACTGCTATCACTGGTGGCAAATAGTGTACTTGCGAGGAGCGTTCTTGATCTTATGCTCTTCTCGTTTTCCAGGTTCATACTGCCCTTCCTACAGTCGTACGTTCTGTCGGCACAGTTCACGCTGCGCGGCAAGCTGTTTGAGATGCTGAAGGTGAACGCCATCTGGTATGGCTCCTTCCTGCTGATCTTCGGCATCCTCTTCATCTACATCCTGGCCAAGGATCTGCTTTCTGGGTAGGTGTATGCCTGCTTTGCTTCGTATGCTGCACGCCAGGGTTGTAGTGAATAAGGGGGACCTGTGCATCATCATCATCATAAGCAGCAGCAACAGAAGCACTACTAGAGCCCTGCTTTATTTCCTTTTGTGTACCTCTTGTGTACTACGCTCTGCCCATTACGGGCATTTGAGCGCTACTGCCTCTGTGAAGCACTACTTATTTAATGGTTTGTGAGAGGGGGGGGGGGGGGGGGGGGGGGGGGGAGGTGCATGTACGCATGCTTTCTGCTGACTAGTCTTCATCTGTAGGGCTTGAAAGTGCTGCTGGTATGGAGAAAAGTCACACCAGAAAGCGATACAAGAGGCCACCTACCCACCGGACACACAGGACCAGCGAAAGCAGTTTTAGATTGGTCCAGCCATACCCTAGCCTTTCGTACTCTGTGTATGATATGGAGGGTAGACACATGACCTCAGCAATAAGCACATGTTGGTGGCCAAAAAGTTGTCCCGTCGATGACCTGACCAACCGGACTGGTTCCGCTGGGCCTGACGCAATACTTCGCTATGGTCAGACTGGATCCGATTTGACCCAGCAGTCGTTATCTATTCACTTCTACCATCATGACGCGCGTGTGTGTGTGTGTGTGTGTGTGCATGGACTGCGTCTGGCTAGATTAACTCTTGTGTAATCAATGGTGCTAGTGATGCTTATATCAGATCCACTCTGATTTAGCCACCCACACTAGTAGCAAGTATTGCCTTCACTGGGGGCAGGGGTAACTGCAGTTGGATCCCAGGACGGATACCCTGATGCCGCCAATCCTTTTTCTGCACCTTGTCCTCACCCACTTACTGAGGTGTGGTGAGCCCATAAGTGGGATCATTTTCAAGTCCACCCAGAGTTTTGGGGATTTCAGGGGGTGTCGGCCGTTGGGCGGTTCAATAGCCAGTTGAGTCATCTTTCCAAGATTCCTTTTGAGTCTCTCTCCCCTCTCCCGGGGAGACCCACGTGACCAGTTTTGGCAGTGAGCAACAAGTACAAGTGTGTGTGTGTGTGTGTGTGTGTGTGTGTGTGTGTGTGTGTGTGTGTGTGTGTGTGTGTGTGTGTGTGCATGCATGTGTGTGTGTGCATGCATGTGTGTGTGTATGCGTGTGGTACATGGTGCGTGTGTGTGGGTGTGTTCACTGGCTGTAGTATCACGCTGAAGACGCTGACAACGACGGCGGCCAACACTTGGGGACTGCTGATTCTGGTGCTGCTTCTGGGTTACGGTGTTGTGGACATGCCACGCTCTTTCTGGTACAAAGGCCGTCTCAATTATCAATTGCAGAAAGCATACTATTCGGTCGCCAAACTACGCAATGATATGGAAGAGGCCAAAGAAAAGCTTGACGAAGTCTTCAAGGTAAGATTTTATCTCCTTTACGATCAGGACATAAATCCAACATATTTCGTCTAACTATTGCAGCTTTATTATTATACTTTGTCACTCTTACTTCGAATAAAGGTGTAATCGTCTGATTTCACCAAAATTATGTTAATTTTTAAGCCATGAAGGCTCCTTGGTCCTTATTCTTTTGATGAGGGCAGGATACTTCAGCTATCACAAGAACTGTTGTCTCTGATGGTGGTACCAAGTGCTCATGTGTGTTGTTTCATCTTTCGTATGCTCTTTTCTCTGGTTTCTAGGATGTTAAATTTGTGTCTGAGAAGATTCGCTACAACAATCCTAATCGCCATTGTGTGGACACCATTCTGGCGAAGGTTGGTGTGACCTCTGTGCTGATCTGCCATTCCTTCGTTGTTCACTGACCCGGCATGTGTTTGCACCCAGTGTGTAGGATTGTGTGTGTGTTGGGGGGGGGGGGGGGGGGGTACAGCGGTGCATGCATTCATACATGGATGTACGTGCAGTGCGCTGTGTGCACTTGTTTTCACTGCAGAGCATGTAGTCATTTCTCTGCTGTTGTGTGTTGTCACGTCAGTGTCCAGACGACCTGGCCAGGCAGGGCAGTCGCGGTGTGGACGATTTTGAGGACTACAGCGATGGAAAGCAGTCAGAACTCACCACCCTGCGCGGTTTGGTGGGTCTGCACGGGCGCGTCATTTCCTCCTCCAGGAACGCGAAGCGCACTGAAGTGTGAGTTCAATATTGTTTGGATTAGCTTCACCCCACCCCCCGTGTTTACACCATCACTGTTTGGCATGCACTACCATACAGCAAGCTTTGCTCCGAAGTTGCCAGCGGGATCTTGCATGTCTTGTGTATTAGCTACACATGCATTTAACCCTTTAACCGTCATATAAATTTCACCCATTGAAACGCCGAACGAAATTTCAACTTTGCCAGGTCATAACTTTAGTTGTACTCACTCGATTTTTATAATCTTGGGCTCGTTGGAAAGCTCTGGACGAGACCAGCACGATGATACCAAATTCTTCGCCTCGGCAGTCACACAACCAGCGCTGGAACGCAGCGACGTCGTCTCAACGCCAGGCATGCAAATGACAAGTTCAAAACTCCGCCATGGCCGTCTCCTTCATCGTAGAGTGTTCAAATTTTTTTTGAGAGATCGAGCATTTCGTGAGGAATACGTTGGTCGCGAGCAACAGTCACAGAGCGCGTGAGGAAACGGGGAAATCCCGTGACGACGTCAGCCGCGCGCCCAGCGCAGCGGAAGTGACAAGCGTGCAGTACTCAGCGCTTGATAACTCTGCTCCACTACATCGTAGCTCAACGCGGATTTCTGCAACAGAAAGCCTGGAAAATTCGCAACCGAATCGATAGTAAATTTTCTATTGTGGGTAAAAAATCATTCCAGTGCGAGTATTTCAAATGATGGGTCGAATTCGACCCACAAATGTATGGTCTGACGGTTAAAGGGTTAAGTTAGTTGCCCAATATGGATCCTGTAAAGTTTTCTTCTGTTTGTTGTTGCTGTTGCTGCTACTGCTGTCGTGTTCAGACAATACAAGGAGTTCCTGAGGAGAGCAATGGAGTACGAAGATCTGGAGGAGAACAAACACAATGAAACCGGGTAAGCCGACCAGACAGGCCACTGCACATTCACATTGTGTGCGCGCTGAAAACAAGTGTTTACATACCGCCCCACAATGCACAGAAGTGTGTTACCTGCTAGACCAGCAGTCTTCAGCAAGCTTCCTTTACAGGTCTCCATGTGTGCTGAGGCACAGTTTGGGCCCTGCGAGGACCACGCTCTTAACCCTTTACCATCCGTGTGTACTTGAATCGATCTCTAGAGATCGATGGACATGCATACACTGAAACATTCGTAGCTCGATCGATTCTTGGCGGAATTTAAAAATTTAAGTATCTAGGAAGAAACCAAAGAGCTCAGCTTTCCATTGCATCAATCGGTGAAGAGCTGCGATGTCGCATTCCAAAGATATGACGCTCGACATTTCAGCCACGGCAAAAGTCGAATTTCTTTCCGAGTAACAGACCTTGAGCGGGGACTTTCCCCTCTCCTGGCATGCTGAGTCACTTTGGCATGCTTTGAGCGCGTGGGCAGCATGAAAAGAAACTCAAGCAAAACAAATTGGAATGTTTACGATGAAGGAGCGAGAAATGGCTGGCGAGGAGAGAATTTCCTCGTATATCCAGCGATGGGGTGTATTTGAAGCTCCCTGGCGCTGTGTATGTGATCTCGGTAGTGTCCTGTTTGAGCTCAATGTACGCAGCTCGTGGAGAGCTTTGCAGAATGCCCAAGATTGCGATAATTGGTTGACTAGAACCGAAGATATTCTCAGAATAAGGTGAGACAAATTGCATTTGGGACTGCTGGGGAATTTAGGTCGGATGGTAAAGGGTTAATCAAGAAAGCTGGTCTTGGTTAGGAATTTTTCTAATGCTGGCCAAGAAGTCCAGGAAGCAGTTGTCCACTTCAGTGAATCTTGTGTGTATCTGTACATGTGTGTGATCTGTCCGTTGCAGAATCTTCCTCTCCTCTTCTCCATCCGGAAGGCATTCTCTTCATGCCTATTCACCCCGACTCGGTAGGCTGACCTGCTCTCACTTGTGTGTGTGCGTGTGTGTGTACGTGTACGTGTACTACGTGTAGCTGAGTAAACAGCGTGAGTCGGCGGTTTTGTTTGAGCTAGCACATCGCTGCGCCGCCGCTTTGCCACAAGCATCTCAAGTTTTCAACTGATGATGTAGTCACGTAATCTCTATTGCATGCACAGTGACAGCGTACATATGTAGTGCTCTAATTACTGTCTTGCCTTGTGTTGTTGCTTTGTGCACAGAGTGGTGGTGGCGCATTCGTATTCGCCCTATCCTCTGGATCCTGGTCAGCACCCTGTTCTCAATGGCCTCCCTGATCATTCTCTGGTCGGAGGCGACTTTTTTCAGCCGTGATCCTGTGCTCAGTGTTCCGGCACTGATTGTACATCGGGCGGGCTCTTTTGCTAAAGATACCGACGCATCCGACTCCAAGGATGATTATGCTTTCATTGAGGTAGGATATACCGGTGTGCTTGTGATCCGGTTACGGCTTGAACTGTGCTGTGTGTGTGTGGGGGGGGGGGGGGGGGGCACCGATGACGTGTTGATTTTGCTTAGCCCGGTACAGGCTACTACAGCCTGTAAGCTCTTGCTCACGCATAATTATATCGGGAGTACATGTATGGCAGCGACCCTGTTTGTTGAGAATTATTTTGAAATTGCATCGCACTATTGTTCATTTGGTATGTTGTGTTAGGAGGCCTGGCATGTGATGTCTTTATAGCTGTGTGTGTGTGTGTGTGTGTGTGTGTGTATTCATGTATGTGCATGTCTGTGCATGTGTTCATGTATGTCACTTATTGTGCATGTATGTGCATGTGTGGTGTGGTATGTGTGTGTTCCCCTGCTCTTGTACTGTATGTTTCATGGTGCCTCTAACGTTGTGTGCGCTCATCCTTGCTGCTGCTGTGCGTAACATGGTTGTGTTTTGTTGGATTCTGGTCTCTCTTGTGCGGTCTTGCTCAGGTGTTCACCATTGCATTTATTGCGTATATAGCAGCCTGTGCCTACTACCCAATCTACAAGATTCGCCTTTTCAACTACTACTACCTAGCTTCCAATCATCAAACTGACCAGGGCAGTCTGCTCTTCAATGCAATGTAAGGCTGAGTTGTGAGGCAGTTACTGCTATTGCTGCTGCTGGCTTTGCTTCCTCTGCTGTCACTGCGCTATCTACTGAGATAATGTGGACGGGTGACTGTGGAATTGAAGTCTCACATTTTGGGTGACTGTGATATTGGAGCCTCGCATTTTTCGTGTGAGTAGTGCCATGCCCTCTGGTCCATGAAACTGACTAGTGGTCGTATTTCGGGACACTGTACACAGGCGCAGCTGTGTCTGTATGAACAAAAAAAGTTAGAACACATTGTCACAGCTGAGAAGGGTGGGGTCACTGAGATACTAGATCACGTACACCGGGCATAGAATGCTAAAATACACCTTGAGGGGTTCGGGCAACACGGTGTCTCCTTCCAATATCCCTTGGTGGTCACCTTTGCACTTCTTGTATCTTTGGCCAACTTTTGCTTGCTTGCACTGTGTGCGTGTGTTTCTCTACCGGTCTTTTCAGGTTTTTGAGTCGTGTGGTGGCGCCACTGTGCTTGAACTTCCTGGGCTTGATTCACATGGATAGTCATGTGTCCGGTGTGGACGGTGTAGCTCAAACGGCATTCACAGAGGTACGTTACACTGGCTCAATGCTGTGTTCTAGGTTTGGACCAGACTGAGATACGGCCACCCTTCGGTCCCGGGACACTTGGACGAGATCGGTTCAGCTGTACAATTAATACTCAATGGTTTTCTGGTGGTGTTGCTGTCTGCAGACTATGGGCCATTTGGATGTCATTCCCTTCATCTCCAAAGGCTTCTACATCTATTTTCCAATCATCCTTTGCCTTCTGAGTTTGGTGACCTTGTTCCGGCTTGGTTCTCACATCATGGCGTGCTGTGGCTTCCAGGCCTTCCTGCTGGATGATGAAATGACCACTGAGTTGGTCAAGCAGGGCAAGAATTACACGAGATTAGGTATGTGATGCTGCTGTGTGTGTGTGTGTGTGTGTGTGCGTGTGTGTGTGTGTGTGCGTGTGTGTGTGCGTGTGTGTGTGCGTGTGTGTGTGTGTGTGGTAATAGTGTGCGCATGCGCCTGCGTATATAACGGCCTCTTGTTAAACAATGGTCGGTGAGGTTATGATTCAATTGTTCAGAAGTACTTATAGTGGAATAGCTGAGATGGGTGTTTGTTGGAGTAAGGAAACTACTCCGAAGTATGTGCGCTGAGTATTGATAGCGTTTTCTGATGAAAATCCACACACCTTCATGACAGCAGCATTGAAATATAATTCATTTACCTCTTCCTGTCCTGTAACTGGACTTGTTTGCTGACATGTGTATGCCCGCGTTTCTGCATCTCTTGCTTCACTATGTGCAGAGCGGCGGTCACGGAATCGTAAGGAGATGCGCTCTACCGACGTGAGTGATTGCTGTAGTCATGTGTGCATCAAGAGTATAAGCTCCCAAGAGTGTGCAACTCCTTGTATGGGGTTCACTGACGGCGGAAACTGGTCACGTGCTGTAGTGTTCCAGTTGTACGTTTCCAACCCGTTTTAGCGAGTAGCGGAGTAAGAAAAAAAAGCACTCTCTGACAGAAACTCACTGCGCGTATGCAACTCGCCAACATGATCATGGCAGGTATTCGGATTGCGCGCACACTATCCTAAGTCGTACGTAGTAAAAATAAAAAATAAACGTGCCTGAGACACGTGATGTGAGCTTTTGCCGTTGGAGACCCCATATGCAGAGTTGCACACTTTTGGGAGCTGATTTACTCTTGCTGGCATGCATGCTAATGACTGTGCCATACTTGGGTGGTTGGTATGCACTTTGTGGACTTAACGTAGGCTTGACGTTAGCACTCATGTCTGCTTCGGCACTGCGACACGACGGGGAATGCTAGAGCAAATGAACTCAATTGGTGCATTGGCTGCTTGCCCTGAACAGGTTGTGGCTGTGCACCACTGTAATCATTTGCCAAATTTCTAGGTAGCACTTTTCCGTTTATCTCATCAGTCATTTGACTTGAAAGTAATGATGTCCGAAGTCATTAAAAATTAATAATGACTTCTTGACCAAACTACAGTTGAACATCGATTATCCGCACATCGACTATCCGACCATTCGATTATCCGTAACAGTTTTTTTGTGCGCACGTGCCGTAGAGTACGCACTGTGCATGTAGTGAGCCATTCAAAAAATACGAAAATTTTGAAGTAAGTAAAAAGTAAAAAGGTCGTGCGGCTAGTAATAACCATTGAAAGTGTGTGAGTGACAGTTTTTTCTTATCCTGAACATTTGCCTTATCTGAACACCGCCTGACAGTTGTCTGCCCAGAGGTGGTCGGATAATCGATGTTCAACTGTAGATCCACTCTGACTATAGTGAAGTACTGTACCCGATGGGTAGGTCCCTCAGGTCGTATGCTGGTGTGACTTTTTTCCCCCGGTTTCAGCAGTGGGTCTTTTGGCCAGAAGAGTCAGGTATAGGCGAATGTGTCACTCTAGTGTGAAGGACAACCACCCAAACGTGCGTGAATCCATGCAAAACTGGATCCAAGCGGATCCAAAAGTCGGCGGTGCCAGGACTTCGACCTGACTGTGACGTAGCACTTTCAAGCCCAAATGATTAATATCCCTTTAATATAAATTATAATACTAGTGAATACCGGTACTTCGGTGAGCGAATGTACTACAGACGTTGTAGAAATGGTACAGATAGACCTCGCTTAACCGCACACATCCGTTTTCAACACAAATATCCGGATAGGCGAGGGAACCGGATAAGAGGCTATTCATACTACGTTACAATATGCGTCACGTTTTGGAATACGACGTACTGGCAGACGTCGTTTTCATGCAGGTGCATTCACACAGGCACGCACACGCTGCTCGTACAACTGTGTGTACAGCTTCTTTTGGACACAAACTGCTGGGAACGACAGAGGTACGATTTTCCCGCCACGTTCCATGTTGTCATGGTTATCCGGACGAAAACGTCACGTACGCCACGTTTTGGGCGTAGTGTGAATGGCCCATAATCGAACACACATACTAGTACTGCATGTATGCATCACATATGCTGTAAATCGGTAACCAACGATTTTCTTCCTGATGGCGAGGGATCCGGATAAAAGAGGAACGGATAAGTGAGGTCTGACTGTACTGTGGTGGCTGTATCCATGAGCCAAGGTTTTTAGTAACTTTTTACTGAAGCTGTCCTTGTTCGTTGACTGCGCCATGCGTGTTGTGTGTCGTATTCAGATTCATGATCGGTCGTCTCGTGAGATGTCGTCGCTGAGAAACTCTGACACCGTGACCAGCTCAGCCGACGCTCTTTCAGCTGCCGACGTGGAAGCCGGCCGCTCGGAGACGAGAAGCGGCCGTCGCGAGCGCGACACCAAGCGCTTCAACTCACGCTACTCCCGCTTGGGCGGCAAGGACGACAAACTGGCGCTGACGTCCGCCGAGGAGTTGCCTGACGTCACGCCGACAACCACCAATTTTGACCCCTCGCCGAAGCATCCCATCCTGCCCAAGCACCACGTGAAGACCAGCAGCGGGGCAACAGTGTCCAGACCTTCCCCCGCACTGCCACGTGCACCACCAAAGAACCTCTTCGATGACATCTAAGTGTACTGATCCTGCTACAGGAACGAATTGAACATGGCATCTGGAAACTCAGCTGAAATCCGGTATTTAGCACACATGCAACAAGCTCGTTCGACCTCTCCCCTATTCTGACCTAAGCCATCTGAGCCTACTCATATTTCTGGGCTCTTTTTTTTACAAATACTTCCCTACATTATTTCCACGTACATCTTTTTTTGCCTATTTTCACTTTTCTTGTACCAGCGCATGCTATTGTCGTTTTCGTGACGTCTTCTTTGGCTCAGGTAGGCCACCTCTCTGGTCATGTTGTATACCGGTAACAAACTTCTTCCACGTGTGCGGCTTGCTATATCTTCAAGCTTGCTCACTTACCCCGGGTTTTATTTATGCGGAAACTTCAGAGAAGGATTCACAAGCCATTGTTCTGTTCACTCCCACAGGGTAGTAATTTATCCGTTTTCCAAGTGAAATAGTAATACATGTATTGCGTTTCGAACATCTCCCTGGTGGGATGTTCTTCTCGCTGCTCAGCTGGCTGGCCTCTGTACTTTTATCGATAACCCTAGGGAAGTTTAGTGGACACAGTAAAGTGTCACAATAATTATTATGATTTCCATGTGGTCTGGTGTGTGTGTGTGTGTGTGTGTGTGTGTCTGGGGCAAAGAGATTGTTAGGTGAAAAACTCAGCTTATGTCACTATTCACTCAGTGCATTTATAAAATACAGTCAGACCTCGCATAACCGCACACATCCATTTCCCACA
>NC_088647.1:4785297-4799297 GCF_964019385.1 Sycon ciliatum | reverse complement strand
CAGTCAGACCTCGCATAACCGCACACATCCGTTTTCCATAAAAAATATCCGGATAGGCGAGGGAACCGGATAACCGAGCACACATACTGGATATGCATGTGGCATGTCAAAAGCAGTGGCATCGTACATACATGTAGACGGGTCCTATGCAGTACAACTAGCGTGCACAGTATGTAAAACAAGCGAGAAAAATGACAAGTGCATGCAACTGAGTGCTATCCGCATGCATGTGGCATGTCAAGGACCTCATTTGCTTGTACAACTCCCTGATTCTTGCTTCTGCAAGCCATGTGCAACCGGATACGACGAAGCTTTTTTGTACACATTTAAACCAGTTTGTACACAAAATCATGCACCAGTATGCGGATTGGGAGGTCCGGTTATGTTGTATGCATAACATATGCTGCACATCGGTAACCAGCGATTTTCTTCCGGATGGCGAGGGATCCAGATAAACGAGGACCGGATAAGCGAGGTCTGACTGACTGTACTGTATAAGAATGCAAGTGTACTAAGGTTGCACATGGAGCCCTGCACCACCTAGTCGCTGTTCTTGTGTGCACCTCACTGCTGCTCGAAGGTGAACGGAGTACGGGTTGACTTTACAGCATTTAATGTGTGAACAATGTACATATTGTATGGCCAATAGTCCTGACATGTTCTTCCGTCCCACCGCCAGACACGACCCTTGTGGAGTCCAGGTTGTGGGACGCTCTTGCAATGCTGTACGGTGCATGCAGGTGATATTGCAATGCACGTGTATCATCGGTGTTAACTAGGGAGTAGTAAAAATACACATGTATTTTACTACTCTCTGGTGTTGACTATATGCTTGTGGTATGTTCCTTGCACCGTGGTGTGCGCGCGCGCGCGTGTGTGTTTGTGTGTGCGTGCGTGCATGTGCAGTATGGAGGAGCAGCGTCGTCAAGCTATGCAGGAGTCCAAGTTCTTGGGTGGTGACATGGAGCATACTCATTTGGTGAAGGGATTGGATTATGCCCTGCTGCAAAAGGTAAGTGTGTGTTAACCAGACATTATGCCCTGCTGCAAAAGGTAAGTGTGTGTGTTAACCAGACCAGTCTGTGCTGGAGATACATTTAGTTCTGATTTTTGTTGCTCTCTCATTTGGTAATTGTTTGGTCTGCATTGTGCTAGGGAGCTAATGGCCAGGGATGGTTGTGTGTGTAATGTGCTGTATGTGTAATGTGCTGTATGTGTCCGTCTGTCTGTCTGTCTGTCCCTCTGTCCGTCCGTCTATGTGTGTGTGTGTGTGTGTGCGCGCGTGCGCGTGCGTGCGTGCGTGTGTGCGTGTGTGTGTGTGCGTGTGTGTGTGTGTGTGTGTGTGTGTGTGTGTGTGTGTGTGTGTGTGTGCGTGCGTGTTTGTGTGTTTGATATGTACTGTACAGGTGCGTAGTGACATGACAGTGCAGCCAATGCCAGCAGAGATGGACACTCAGGCACCTGTGGAAAGGTCAGTGTGTGCAATACTAGCACTGTAAAGTCCGCTGCAAACGCCCACCCCGTTTTTGCAAGGTCTGCTGGCCTGTACGCAATAGAAAGTGCATCTCACACCATAGGGCGAAGAGCACTTTGCTACGGTAAACTATGTCCACTTTCCTGGTTTCAAAATCTCTTTGGGCACTAGCTACGACCTAGCTCGTAGAGATTTTATGATGCTGGTTGTTTTATTTAGCAAATCCAAGCGGGAGTTTCTTCCGAATAACAAAGTAGCGAAGAACAGAGTATTGCAGGAACCAATACACTTCTGACGGTGTTTCAAGCCATCATTTCCAAATCACGCAGCCGGCAAAGGCAAGGGTTTTTCTCGAGCACTTCAGAGTTTTCAATAAGTTAGCAGCGACTTTGTAGGTGTAGCTTCTGTGACATCCCCCCTGTTCGACTTGCAACTGCAATACTGCGACCGATCAAGTTGTTGAATGACACTTCGTCAGAACAATAACTGTTCTGGTCTGAAAGCACGACATCGTGGTAGGTAGGTAGGTACGTTTTTATTTGAATTCGCAGAACCAAACGGGCGGTGTCGCCCAATTACATGGAAGCGGATGGAAACAAAAAATTATTGTAGAAAATAGCCTAACATGATAGCAGGGTGTAGTACAAAGCAAAGAACGCTCAGTCAATGAATAATGTCAGAACAAAACCCAGCACGCGACTGGTACTGTGGAGTACCGCAAACGTTCAAAGGTACCTGTAGTGTTCAGTAGGGGGTGCTACTGCTAGCAAGACAGAACGGGAGGCAGGCTTGTTTGAACTGGTGGTACTGGGTAATATACCACGCACATCGGATGGCAGGGTGTTCCATAAAATGGACCCGCGAGCGGTTGGACGGTCGTGGCCGGCTTTGGAGGCAGATTTGGGCAATCGAAGGCCCAAGCTGCGTTGCGCGCGTTGTGCGAGTACTGGGACGCTTCAGAAGGGCTTGCAGCGCATTGCTTGCCCGACCATTCGAGCAACGCCAGATCGTAACAAGGGTCTTTTGCGTGTGGAGCTCTTCGATGCCATACAGCTGCAGACGAGCAAGCAGAGGTTGGGCGCTTGTGCGAGGTGGCAGGCCGAATACGGCGCGTGCCGCACGGTTTTGCTGCACCTGAAGGCGGGACCTCTCGAAGGCAACCAGAGAATGCCTTGTACCCGTAGAGCAAATCTGGCATCACAACAGGTTTCACGTACTGTTCCCTGGACCTTCTTGTAAGGCAACGGCAGGCTCTCCAGAGTGCTCCCACCTTCTGCGAGACCTTCTTTACAGCATTGGTAACGTTTTTGTCAAATCGAACGTGCTCGTCTATCGTGATGCCCAGGTACTTCGCATGGGGGACTACTGGTAGAAAGTTTCCACGGCATTTGACAGTGATGTCTTGACCGGAAATTCGCAGGACATGGCTTTTGCTAGAGTTCAGGATTATATTCCGTTCCTGGAGGTGGTTAGCAATCTCGGTTGTAGACTTTGTGAGAACTCGCGATACTTCATGGCAATCAGGGTGGCTGAACGTGAGAGCAATATCGTCAGCAAACTGCACTGAGAGGGACGGGCTGGCAATGGTAGGCTCATGCCTCGTGTAAATGTTGAAAAGCACGGGTCCGAGAGCGGAACCCTGCGGGACGCCACCTGAGCATAACCCACGGACACCAGTGGATCCAGCAATTTGCACTTGTTGGGTGCGTCCTTCGAGGTAGTCTGCAAACCATTGGAGTGCAGTGCCATGAAGTGGCACTGTAGAAATTTCATGATTTGAAAACCAGATGGATTCTACTGCATTACCACATGGAGAACGAACTACAATAACAAAGACGAGTCATGTATCGAATGAAAGGAAATCTCGGCAGAATTTTCTTTGCAGCAAGATGATGACAATCGCTTTTGCAGAGCCTCCTGGTAAGACATAGGCAGTTTGTACAAGTAGGCATTAGAGTCGTTCTCGTACGCATTCGATCTTCATGCCAGTTTTCTACTTGTACAACTACTAGTATATTAGGAATGGGTCGCAACCTCTATTTCCTACTAGTATATTAGGAATGGGTCACAACCTCTATTTCCTACTAGTATATTAGGAATGGGTCACAACCTCTATTTCCTACTAGTATATTAGAAATGGGTCGCAACCTCTATTTCCTACTAGTATATTAGGAATGGGTCGCAACCTCTATTTCCTACTAGTATATTAGGAATGGGTCGCAACCTCTATTTCCTACTAGTATATTAGGAATGGGTCGCAACCTCTATTTCCTACTAGTATATTAGAAATGGGTCGCAACCTCTATTTCCTACTAGTATATTAGGAATGGGTCGCAACCTCTATTTCCTACTAGTATATTAGGAATGGGTCGCAACCTCTATTTCCTACTAGTATATTAGGAATGGGTCACAACCTCTATTTCCTACTAGTATATTAGGAATGGGTCGCAACCTCTATTTCCTACTAGTATATTAGGAATGGGTCGCAACCTCTATTTCCTACTAGTATATTAGAAATGGGTCGCAACCTCTATTTCCTACTAGTATATTAGAAATGGGTCGCAACCTCTATTTCCTACTAGTATATTAGGAATGGGTCGCAACCTCTATTTCCTACTAGTATATTAGGAATGGGTCGCAACCTCTATTTCCTACTAGTATATTAGGAATGGGTCACAACCTCTATTTCCTACTAGTATATTAGGAATGGGTCGCAACCTCTATTTCCTACTAGTATATTAGGAATGGGTCGCAACCTCTATTTCCTACTAGTATATTAGGAATGGGTCGCAACCTCTATTTCCTACTAGTATATTGACCTGAAAAAAGACGAAAATAGTATGGACCCGCTGGGCCCGGTGGGCGTTTGCTGCGAAGTGGGCGTTTGCAGCGGACTTTACGGTATATCTCCAGACTGTCGGTGTGGTGCCATGGCTATACTTGGGCATTAGAATGGTGTTTTAGTTTGTGCATTTGGGTGGCGTCATGCCTTTTGTAGCTTGCAATCTCCCTCAAACTTTCTGTGCGAGTGTGTGTGTGTGTGTGTGTGTGTGTGTGTGTGCACGTCTTTCTTCTCTTTCTCATTCTCCTTGCTCTTCTTTCATTCTCCTGGGTGGTTACCAACAGCCAGTGTATGCCGGAGTATGTGGTGTGGTGTGTGCGTGTCGAAAAAAGAATGAAAAAGAATGGAAAAATGAAAAATAGGGATTCACTGGCCAGAAAAAAGTCACTTCAATCAGCTGTGTGGTGGATACCAGGCTAAAATTAGTGGCGGTCAATTCATCAGCCTTGCAACCTGTTGAATGGTGTAATCCCAGCACAAGTTGCTATGTCTACCATAGCTGTTCGCTATCATCGCTTCCGCGATGGGCATGTCTGAGTCTGAGTGCGTGCACACCAACACAGGTGTTCATGTATGCATATAGGTCATGGGGCCAGGCGAACGCCACTTCAAGACCTGTGTGTTGCAGACCAGGTCATGCATGCAGTCGTGGTGGTCAGTTCCTGCAAGCTGTTGAACGCCGGCGCCATCTTAGAGCAGGTTGCTTTGCCGAGCCTGGTTTGCAATCATTGCGTGCTGATGTGAGTGTCTGCTATCTAAGGCTAAGGCGTGTACGAGTGTGCACCTGTGTTTGTTTGCTATCTAGTAGTCGCCAATCTGCCCCGGCCCAGGCTGCTGCCCCGGCCCAGCCTGCCGCACCCAGCCAACAAGCGAGCTTGGAATTCAAAACCAAGTTAGGTATGCCTGAGTAAAGGAAAACAAGGAGATGATGTCTTGTCCGGATTGTCACACATTCACACACGCACGCACACATGCATGCATGCAATACAATAATACATGCTCCCGCATTCATGTTGTTGTTGTTGTTGTTGTTGTTGTTGTTGTTGTTGTTGTTGTTGTTGTTGTTGTTGTTGTTGTTGTTGTTGTTGTTGTTGTTGTTGTTGTTGTTGTTGTTGTTTGAATTCTTTATTCTCACGATGGCACCATCGCCAATAAGAGAAGTTGTTGTTGTTGTTGTTGTTGTTGTTGTTTATCACAGCTGTACAAAACGTACACTTTCTGAGCCCCCCCCCCCAAATTATGTAATAGAAAAAAACCCCGTAAAGATGAGCCATGTACGATAATCGTTGGTTATTGTCAAATTGTGTTTGTTCAGGTTGTTTGGTGTAGGATGTGAGTCTGTTGAAAAAGATCACCCTGTGTGTCAGCTTCTTAGTAGTTCAGCACACTATGCAGTTGTCGGGAGAGGTCATTGGATAGACTTGAACTGTAGGTGCATATCTGTACTTCTCATGAACCAACACAGTGCTGTGTGTGTGTGTGTGTGTGCGTGCGTGCGCGCGCACGTGTGTGTGTGTGTGTGCACACGCGCGCGCATGTGTTGATGTACGTCTGTGTACGTTTGTGTATTGTAGGAAAGAATATCCACAAGGCTGTCTTTCAACGTGCGCTGCCCGCCAAGAACGAGCTATTCCTACCCGGCAGAATGGTATGTCCTCACAATGGCTATGGGGCATCAGAACTTGTTTTGGAGTTGTCCTGGCAATGATCCTGAAGGCTTCATTTGACATGATGCCTGTGTAGTGTATATGTAGGACTATGTGACTAATCAGGGCCCTGCAGCCAGTTATACAGCCACAAATGCCCCATGGTCAGTCACAAATCCAGCAACCAGTCGCAGGTTCCACTGATGATACATGTACTTCATTCAGCTGAATGGAACAGATTCGAAACATCTTCAACACGTTTTACATGTACTTCAGCCCTGGCCAAGGGAATCTTTTGCAGAAAAGTATATCACTCTCGGAGCTGAACAGTGTACTTCCACTTGCCACTCTGTATGGCTTGAATGAAGTGCAAGGAATGATGGGGACTGTCCCTACCAAGTGGTCATGTGACAAGTCACACATGTGATTGATTACCTTCCGTTTGTTTGTGTGTGTGTGTGTTTTTCAGTGCTACGCTGTTCAGCTTGACGATGAGTACACAGAGAATGACGTACCCACCACCATCATTCGCAGCAAGGCAGATTGCCCAAACGTCCAGGTTAGTGACAATAAGAAAGAAAACCCTACTTTGCTGGAAAGGCAGAGGAATTGCATACAGAACCCGTGTCTAGCTGTGTTTTGATGCTCTATTACTAGTATCATCCGTAAACTGTCGTCGTGCTCATCTATTTACACTGATTTGTGTGTAACGTTGCATGAATACAATGACTTTGGTTCGTGATGCTCGCTGTCCACACTTTCTCGAAGTAGGACCATAAATAATATAAATAAAAACTGTGTAAGCTGTCAGTGTGCTGTTTGGATAAGCGACATGCCGGGTGACTGAACGCTGGATAAGCGACATGCCGGGTGACTGAACGCTGGATAAGCGACATGCCGGGTGAACGCTGGATAAGCGACATGCCGGGTGACTGAACGCTGGATAAGTGACATGCCGGGTGACTGAACGCTGGATAAGCGACATGCCGGATGACTGAACGCTGGATAAGCGACATGCCGGGTGACTGAACGCTGGATAAGCGACATGCCGGGTGACTGAACGCTGGATAAGCGACATGCCGGGTGACTGAACGCTGGATAAGCGACATGCCGGGTGACTGAACGCTGGATAAGCGACATGCCGGGTGACTGAACGCTGGATAAGCGACATGCCGGGTGACTGAACGCTGGATAAGCGACATGCCGGGTGACTGAACGCTGGATAAGCGACATGCCGGGTGACTGAACGCTGGATAAGCGACATGCCGGGTGACTGAACGCTGGATAAGCGACATGCAACTGTACTCGAAGGCAGGGGAGTTTAATGTATCACAGCTTTAGAACGGATGCTGCTGCTTCTTCCAATGTTTGTGTTGCTGTGACAGTGCTGCCGTCACTGCTGTTGTTATTACGCCATCAGGTTTTCTGTTGGGTGTGTGTACGTTATGTGCTTGTGTACAGTTATGCACATTGTACATGCTTATTGTATGTGCACATTGTATTCGTGGATGCACACATCCGACTCTCCGTTTTCCTCATGTGTCTTGTACTCCAGTCTACCGTCATGACGACTAACGATATTGTCATTCACAAGCTGACACAGGTCCTGTCTTACCTACGTGGCTCTCGACATGACAGGAAGAAGATGAAGCGCAAAGACAAAGGTAAGAAGGCAGAGTAGACCGACAGAGAGAGAGACAGACAGACAGACAGACAGACAGACAGACAGACAGACAGACAGACAGACAGACAGACAGACAGACAGACAGACAGGCAGGCATGCAGGCAGGCAGACAGACAGAGAGAGACAGAGACAGAGAGTGGCAGAGAGGAATGCAATAATAGTGGTCCTTTACACCTTCTTTTCACCGAGTTTCAGCCACAACAGATACCGTAAAAGCCCGTAATAAGGCTCTGGGCGGAAACGTTAGTGAAGGTCCAGAACACGGGCGTCTATTTGGGCCTGGGCGCTAATGTGGGCCCGGGCGTTATTTCGGATAAGTGAAATCAGACTGATTTTCACATCATGCCGTACTGCTGCATGTACGAATCAGGTTAACACAGTGCACTGTACACTAGTTATACTGCAGTACCGTACATACACATGGAGCTGTGCATGCACTGCACTGTGTGCTGTACACTACACTGCAGTACCGTACATACACATGGAGCTGTGCATGCACTGCACTGTGTACTGTACACTACACTGCAGTACCGTACATACACATGGAGCTGTGCATGCACTGCACTGTGTACTGTACACTACACTGCAGTACCGTACATACACATGGAGCTGTGCATGCACTGCACTGTGTACTGTACACTACACTGCAGTACCGTACATACACATGGAGCTGTGCATGCACTGCACTGTGTACTGTACACTACACTGCAGTACCGTACATACACATGGAGCTGTGCATGCACTGCACTGTGTACTGTACACTACACTGCAGTACCGTACATACACATGGAGCTGTGCATGCACTGCACTGTGCAATGAACCTGTGCTTTCGCCCATGGTAGTTTACACGGAGCTGGGCTAGAAAACGGGACAAGAGTATTGACACTGGGCACCTGGGCGTGTACACTGGTAGTGGATGTTATACTGGGTGGGCGACAATACGGGCTTTTACGGTATCTGTTTGCACCGTTTAATCATTTTAATGTCTTGTACGGCTGCTGTTGCCTATTTGATGGAGTTTGAGTGTTGCAATGTCCTCTGTTTATGTGTGTTATTTGTGCAGGTGGTGAAGACAGACCTATGGGAAAGCTACCAGGTGCTAGTGATCCGTACGTGCTTGTAACCGGACTTTTGTTGCCATGCACACTATCCATGCCCACCAGAGTGCCCCGTCACTTCAACCCCTTCCGTGGTGTGATAGTAGTTTGGGGCAAATGAGAGATCACTCTAGGGTGGTGTACGCCGTGCACCCAGGGCCAGTTTATTTGTACATGTGCAGTGCTGCTCAATGAAATCCAGCCGAGTGAGCGAGCTTTGAGCCCTGCACCAGTGAACACCCCAGTGTCCGCAGGTCTAGTTCTCCACAGCGCTCGGCACGTACAGTATCTCGCGCGCGCGTTTGGATTTCATTGAGTAGAACTGTACTTCAAAAAGAAGTACTCGTACAAGTGATACAATGCAGATGCTATGCCCGGGCTGTTGGGCTTGATCATCAACACTTATTATGGAATGTCAAAAATGAAATATCACATTAGCAAGTGCAGTCCTACTCAATGAAATCCGATCGCATGAGTCCAGTACATGTACACGCTGCCGGACGCTGTGCAGCCCTAGACCTGGCGACACTGGGATGTTCACTGGCGCAAGTCGCCAACTTGACTCCCTCAATCGAATTTCACTGTAGTTTCTGTACAGTAGAGTGAGGTAGGATAATTTGGCAATACAGTTGTGGTCATAACACAGACAAGAATTCAGTTGGAGTACATGTATGTGGGAGAGGCGAGGCGCTCTGGCACGATTTTACAGTATTCATTATTTTATAATTGTCCCGTGTGACCAGTGAAATCAGCGACAAACTTTGGCCTTTGTGGGTGGGGGGGGGGGGGGAACTCCACAGCTCTAGGTGTGACCTCTGCGATAGGAGACAAGTGCTGTTTGGCACAGGACCCTAGCTAGGCATGCGCTCACTGCGTAGAAAGACGCGTATTGTCCCTCCAAGCATGGGCCGCTGTGCCGCCGTATGGGGACGTTGCTAAGGCCAACTGTTGGTGTGTGTTTCCGTTGCTGTTGCTGTTGCTTGCAGGATTTTTGCTGATCTGGACAGTAACTACCAGAGTCTGCCGAGAGACAAGGACAGCGCTGCCAAGCAGGCGCCATCGCTGCCCAAGTTTGGCAACTACTTTGGCTCGGCACAGCAGCAACAGCAGCAACAGTCGGAAGAGGTCAGCCTTTGCATAGTGGTGGTGTGGTCCGTGTGAAGAGCTTGAGAACAAAACGCTGTATATCCATTTCGTGACTTTTCGGGTAAAAGTCGAAATTCCGGTATGATCTTACAGTTTGCACCCCGCCCCTATGGAAATTTGGATTTAGTGTCAGAAGGGGAGATATAGGAGAGCCCATATCACATAATTATAGCGAAGTACAACTAGCTGAGGGCCGAAAGTAGATGTGCGTGCGGTTTGGCAAGCTTATCTGTAATGGCGAGTTCTTCGTTTTCTCTGTGTGTGTGCGTCCGTCCCTGTGCAGCAGTCAAAGAAAGAGCACATGATGGGAGGCCTGTCCAAGGAGCAGCTGGCTGCTGGCTGGGCTGTGGCAGATCTAGCGTATCCTCCTCATGGCATTGTTTTACCATTGTGTTCTTCTAAGACGGTGGGATTTGTCTTGTTCTTGTGTGTTGCCTGTGTACCTATGTGTTCTAGGACATTGTAGCTAATGCCCATAAAAGTGAAAATATCTTTATTCGAACCACAAAAAGTCCGGACCTTATCCTAATGGCACGTATTCATCTAAAATGGCGGACGCCCACGCTGCATATATGGTATGGGCGCACGTGAGCCACGCTGTGGGGACACTTGTTCGATTCCGCATACAAATGTATACAAATGCGTGGAAAAGAAGTTTCTCTAATCGCTGGAACTTGTGAGTTTCTTTCGATATAGACTACTGGTCTTCAAGGTATACAATAGTAGTGACCCAACGAAGTGGAATTCGCGGAATACAACGTTCGAGACGGCTCAACAAGTCAAGAGTAAAGTGCGAATTTATTATGTACGCAAATGAGAAAACCTACTTGTTTCCCCGCAGCGCTAGTCACGTGCGCCTTCATGAATTCAGTGAATACGTGCCATTGTCCAACCACGCACGCACGCACGTACACACATACTCATTGTGACACACGTACACACACACACACACACACACATACACACACACACGCGCGCGCGCGCATGCACGAGTGTCAGTATAGATCCATCCTGAGATAAAGACCAAAGCAATTAATTTTGAAATTCAATCATATGCGATGCAGTGGGTTTTTACTGTACAATTTATAGATCTCCTGATACCCCGTATGGAGCAGGAAGACAGCAAATTACCCATAGTTACATGGATTAAATGTGTGCACGATGTAGTGCGTTCATGGCGTCTGGCATCACTGGGAAGCTCTCTATTGGCCTCCATCAGCAAGCCTTTGTTCCTTGACCCTCCTCTCCACTGGCAGTCGTCTTCAAGAGCCGAGCACAGCAGCAGGTGCTGCACCTACGGCCATGGCGCGGTATGTAGTATGTAACGTTACTTCACGCATGATCTTGTAGTTAAGTATGTGCTCGCCAGTGCGTGCACAAGCTCATTGTCTCAAGCTCATTGGGGTTCTTGTCTTGGCCCGGGCTAATCAAACGTCATTTGAGTAGTGCTTTTCCCAATAACATTGCATCATTCGTGCTGCTGTTTGGCGCTAGTTTGCAACTTTGCATGCAATGAGTGGTGAGCGCCAGTGCATAGTAGTTTTGGCTAAAAGTGTTCACATTTCTCAAGTCAAACCTTTAGTTTACTACACGTTTTGCACTGTTGGGAAATCTTGGCACTGTTGGAAAAAATGTTCATCCTGGCACTTGAGTGCATAAACAGGTAGAGGCTGAATAGATGACTTGCACAAAGATCCGAGCCGCGAGTGAGACGGGGCAAGTGCACCCTGTGCACCCAGGCTACACCCTGTACACGGCGGGCACCCTACACCGTCTGTAGACTAGTGTAGTGTACTTTTTTTGTCAGCATGAATGAACGGTGCACGGCATGTACATGTACATGATCAGTACCGTCACTGTCTTCAGCAGCTCATGAGTCATGCATGTGCACTTGTAGGGTTAGTGGCAGCAGGTATTGTACTACTCCCTGAGTGGAAGTACATGACTGTATTATTATGTGAAGAGAAGCCAGGCGTCCAAACCAACCCAAAATACTCTTGCCTTATTCTTCGGTGAAATAGTTTAAAAAAATGGTCTTACTAAACAACAGTGAGCATAGAAGCAACCTCGATGTACCCAATAATATGGCATCCGGGAACAGCAAGTGTTGCACGAGGATCCCAAGAACACGTCAAGTTCCATGCTACCCGCCGCCATCAAAAGAACGAAGGATAACTGTGCTAGCCTAGTTCATATTCAATGTAACGCCAACGGTACGGGATATAGGAGCCTGTTGGGAAGGCGTGGGTGAGCTGTAAAATCTTGTACGGTTCGCACAGCACAACATACATGCAGCAGTTATTAATAATAATAATCTTTATTTCAGGATTACCCAAAGGTTAACGCCTATCTGGAGGATCTCCTATTATTTTGATTGCGACGGTTAACGTCGACGGACGAGAGTCATAAAGCACAGTCCATGGGGGTTGACGTTTCTGGGCTTCCTTTCCGAAAGGAAAGTTTTATTTCTTCTCAAAAAAAGCAGAATCATGCTGATTATACCAGTCTGTTATGAAGACAAGGAAGCAGCCATGGACTATCTTTTACCTGTCGTTCCTTTAGTATGCTAAAGGAACGACAGGTAAAAGATAAAGCACTTCATCTGAAAACTCAAGGACTATCCATAAATACAGCAAATGATAATCCTAGCCTGGTTATGTCCAACTCCGTCATGTGAGCCATTCGGTGAGTTATCATGGGAAGCATAATGTTCGAAATGCTGGAATTTGAACAGTTGCAGTTGTGTTCGTCGCCACACAATGCCATCGCCAGTTCACATTTGAAATGTAGCCATTTTTACGCTTGTGTCCCTGTACACGGCATGGAAGGCTGAGCAGTTTCAACTCTTCCATCGCTTCCTGATCTGTACTGTAGTGCGGTTGCGTTCCCGTTCCTGACACATCGGTCTCCGCTAACCAGCATCATGAGCACTCCAATGGTTCCCGCCGCTCCTTCCGTATCGTCCCAGCGCGCCCCGTCAAAATGTGAATTACTGTAGGCAACGGAGCCAGTATATGATGAAGGCGAATGCACTGTTTGATGATGCTCCAACAAATCCTTTCTAAGACTGAGACCCAGCCGGAGCCGCATCGTCGTCATTACCAGCTAATCATGGGGGGATAATGTGACTTTCCACCACTCCCTGATTCAATCATAGTTTGCGAGCCTGCGCCAAACTGCTTTCTCACTAGAGCCAGGCATTGGATACATAATGGCTTCAGTAAGGTTTACAATGCTATGTCTCTGGCCTAAGTCCAAGTCTAGATACAGCTGCTCAGAGTCAGGGCTGATGAAGTGTTCATATCGGAACAAGTGAGACTTCAACAGTAGCTAGTACACATCAGGCCTGAGGACTTCGCAGCGTTTCTCCAGCACACTTGTTCTCTCCTTCAACTCAGATACTACTTGAAGTACTACTAAAGGCCATCTGGCTCTCACACTCAGTCCTTCCACCCCTCATGTTCGTGGTTTGGGCTTTTACTCTTGACTCGGCAGGTTCCTGGCCTCTCCGCAGTCTGTCCTCAGGAGACTAGGGTAGCTCTGGAGCTAGTGCAGCCGAATCGAAGGGAACCGAGTTCTTTCTCAGACGTCCACAAACTTTCGTTGTGCTTGACTTCGCTTCCACTGCGGGAAAGTAGTCACACTTCAGGACCACGACGTGCTTGTTGCAGCCTACACCAATGATACTAAAATAATATTCCCTCATTTTTCTGCCTCCCGGCCGGCCGGCTCGAAAAGGAACGTATGGAATGGGAGCCTCAGTTCCATCTCTCGTCTGCTAGTGCATTCAGGAGCGTAGCAGCGCTTCGGCATGACGATACAAGCCGAATCAAAACAACTCTACTCTCTAGCCAAAAAAACTAGCACAGTGTTCGTCAGGCAAAAAGCGAAACTTCGAAAGTCACGAACTCAAAAGGTGGGGAAGTCAGAGTCAGAAGGTCCACTTGCCCCGTCTCGAACCCAGACAATCTTTGTGCAAGTCATCTATTGTAATGGGTTTTTTGGCTGTTTCTGGAAATTGAGGGAAACTATTTGTTTAAGGTTTTGCATCAACAGTGCTGTACACTTCGTATTATGCTTGCAGACCTGAGCAACCTGCAGCACCGGGCGC
>NC_088647.1:4760297-4780297 GCF_964019385.1 Sycon ciliatum | reverse complement strand
AATATGGTGGTAAAGACACACCTGTGCATACAATATGGCTTGTGTTTACCGCCATATTGCCAGGTGTGTCTTTACCACCATATTTATCAACCATAAGTACAGCTGCAGTGGTGTCTTCAACTTCATTCTCCCGAATTGGATTATTCCCGCAACAATTATGAATTATCCCAGGAAATACTCCTGGGGCCCGACCTAAGGCAAAATTTACTCTGATAAGTGAGGTACCTATAGAATACTGACAAGGACACAACGCACAAAGCACAACACACGCCGTTGCCTTGGCTTGGGTCAGTGCATGCACTACCCGCCGGCGCACTTGGACCAATCATCAGACGACGCTGATAACGAATCACAATGTGACTTCCATACTATTTTTTAAGTGGAGGACTGGACTGCGGTCCGGATACCGGGATAGCCACTAAAGCGTTCATGTCATGCATGGCATTGTGTCAGGATGTGTCGCGTAGCCGCCAGGCTGGCAAGCATTCCTGCTATGCAGCCTGTGCAGATGTTTCAGCAAGGATGCTGGTGTGGGGAGTGACTCAGTCGGGGGGGGGGCAACGGTATACGGATAATACTGGTGCATGGTTACTATTGGTAGACGTCGACATGGTGAACAGCTTTACTTGAACAATACTTTCATGTTCTTAGTCTAATCTTAGAGCGCAAAGTCCTGCTTTACTTCTTCTCGTTCTTCTGTCGTAGTGTTCTTTTGGACAGCTGGACTCCCAACCCTTTCCACATAACAGGTCTGCCAAGCCGTCATGTAAATAATTGCCAGTGTCATCCCGACCAGGGACCGCAATCGTCAATCACGATCTATGCTGTCAACCATGGTCGATCGGGCTGGATGCGAAGAAAACTGATGGTGTGGCCTGGGGCCGTGGGGGTATCGGTGCAGTGACTGTGTGTAAACTCCCTAGTCCCAATGCAAGGCCATCACCTACCCCTAGCCCATCATTGGCATCAATGGCAGCCGAGGCCGCTGGCAGCATCTGCATCGGATCGGCTGCACGCAGCGCTGGTAGATCTACAATCTACTACTACTACTAGTACAAGTAGATCTACGCTACTCTCTGCAGTCAGTCCAAGCAAATGAAGTCGCCAAGGCCCTGCCTTGCATTTGTAGTAGATCTACCCCAGTTTCGTGTACAGTCAGATCTCGCTTATCCAGTGCTCTTTTATCCGGATCCCTCGCCATCCGGAAGAATATCGTTGGTTACCGATTTGCAGCATATGCGGCATGCCATGCACGCATACAGTATGTGTGTTCGATTATCCGGTTCCCCCACTTTTGCGGTGGTTCCGGCCGGAGTGGCCGTCATTATTCCTGCCAAAATACTGGCTGCTGCTGCTGCTGGCAATGAAGCAGGGGGAACGCAACCGTTGAACGACGTGTGCCATCTCGTTCAGTCACTTCACTGGTCAGTGAAACTGTTGTCCACCCGACGGTCAAGCAACGCCTATGTAGCGAACAACTATCCTCTCCGACTCGGTGCTGCTGGATTAGTGGATAGCCGTGTTCGTCCCAGAAGACGCCTGGTTGTATAACTACAAAAGTGGCGTTCACGGCCAGCTCGCAACATCATAGTCTTTTTGTTTGCCGCGAATGAATGGTGTCGAGTCGAAACGCGACATCGTTTCTACAATGGCGCTTGCCACACCTGCGGCATCTTCGGCTGTGCCCGGCGCTCCGTCGTCCGACTCGGTGTACTATATCATTCTTCGGGACATCAGCGCCGAGGAGCTGCTCAAGCAGACTGGGCATGGGATCCCTGCCAGGAAGCGAGTGCAGTGCGGAGAAATCGGCGCGGTGCCGCGGGGAGAGAAGCTGGGAGCACGAGCCGGTGTGGGAAGCATCCTGATCGACATCAGTGGAGAGCTGGAGTCACAGGACATTGTCTGTGTACCGTTTTCCTTCGCCAAGCGGTTGCCCGGTGACTGTGCTGAATTTTTGTTGGCAATCGGCGAAAAGAAGAAGCGCTACGAGTTCATGCAGACAGCGGACAAGCTGGATTCCGTCAGAACAATCCGGCCCGGTCACACCTGCTCCATAGCGTGTGTGAAGCCCTACAGTGGGTTCAACGTTTTCAGAAAGAGCATGGAGCACTATGCTGGCGTGGTGCGCAGCTGTGGGCCTAGGCCTGGCCAGAGAGGCACGTGGTTTGAAGTTGAGGTTCTGGTAGGTAGAGGCTAGCACAATCATGTATTTTTGTATTTTGTATTTTATTATATTTTAAAAGGACGCCTGTCGAGGGGATCTCCTGCAAGAAGAATGAATTTAATGACAACTTTATGTAGAGGGAGCAGTTAAAGGGGAAGTTAAGGCAAAAATAAAAATTTCACCAGTTGTAGTCTTCGGGGTGCTGAGTCGAATGGTCGTGGTCCGAGGAAGCTGAGACGCTCCCTTCCTACTTGAATCCCAATCGAACTCGCGCACTTCCACCGAAACTGGGTGACTGCGCCCTACTAGATGGGGATTTGTATGCAAAATGTCACTAAAAGCGCCATTTCGTTCTTATAAAAGCATGGATGACCGCGATTGGCCCATATGTTGTAGTCTTTTGGACGCTGAGTCGATTGGTTTTGGTCCGAAAAGGCTGCGATGCAGCGTTCCTCTTTTATTTCTAATCGAACATGGTTGAACAAGCGGTCACGTGCTCCTGCGTACACCAGTCAACTGGTCACCGTGCCTGCAGGGTACAACTTACTAGCGTGTTTGACCTTTTTTGGGTGCAGTCCTGTCACTCGAGTTGAACTCGAGTTGAACCTTGGTGTGAAAGTTGTCGCCTGCTGGCGTGGTGACCAGGTGATTTGGGCACCCAGGAGCACGTGACCGCTTGTTCAACCATGTTCGATTGGGAATAAAGGAGGAACGCTGCATCGCAGCCTTTTCGGACCAAAACCAGTTGACTCAGCGTCCAAAAGAGAACAACATATGGGCCAATCGCGGTCATCCGTGCTTTTATAAGAACGAAATGGCGATTTTAGTGACATTTTGCATACAAATCCCCATCTAGTAGGGCGCAGTCACCCAGTTTCGGTGGAAGTGCGCGAGTTCGATTGGGATTCAAGTAGGAAGGGAGCGTCTCAGCTTTCTCGGACCAAGACCATCCGACTCAGCACCCCGAAGACTACACCTGGTGAAATTTTAATTTTTGCCTTAACTTCCCCTTTAATCGAGGATAGGCTAAGGAAATAGATCAAGTGAGAGAGAGATGTAGATCTACATGTACCGTAAAGTATCGCCAGAGCGCCCCACCATCTCGTCCTTTCGTGGTCATATTGTGGAGGTGATTTCCCACCTGTAGGTCCTACGACACGAACCTTGTACACACATCGCACGCTGTGCACTCAATCCGTACTCGATTTGCCTTCGAGCGGACATGAGCTCCACACAAAAACCTGCCAAGTGTTACCTTAGTACACTAAAGTTCTCACACCGCACAAATTTCGTTGCATTGTGCCACACGAATTTCCTTTCCCTGGCTGTAAAATCAAGGTGGGGCGCTCTCGCGAGACGGGGCGCTCTGGCGGTACTTTACGGTAATAATTATAACGTAGCGTTGCAATAAAACCCGCCCTTTAGTTATTGTTAAACAGACACCCTTGAGCTTGGTGAAGCGGAAAACCGGAAACTGCCCTTTCAGGATTCCGCTTGATCCAGGGATGCACGCTCGAAACACAGCACTTATCTTTGGCGCATGAAGATTTGTCCGGTCAATACAGGATTCCACTTGGTACACCGGGGTCCGTCAAACACAGGGTTTACTGTTTTACAGTCAGAAGACCTATATTCTGACTGTGCATGCTTTCGGGTAGCGCCAATCTCTATGGAGGTACAGACCCTTCACAGAAGAGGTGCTGTTTCCCCAATTTTTAAAAGTTGCTCTGGCTCTGGCATCCTGTAATACTGTACTAGGTATCAGGCTGTTGAATGTCTCGGCACCCATTTTCACTATTGGTACTTCAACACCAGAGTTTTGAGATATCATTACATTTACAGCAACGATGTAAAACCATAATCACATGGAATGGGTAACAGGACAAAGCAAGGAGAATGGGAAACAGGACAAAGCAAGGAGAATGGGTAACA
The DNA here is from genome assembly GCF_964019385.1 of Sycon ciliatum. Taxonomy (NCBI): domain Eukaryota; kingdom Metazoa; phylum Porifera; class Calcarea; order Leucosolenida; family Sycettidae; genus Sycon; species Sycon ciliatum. The sequence goes on along the minus strand of NC_088647.1, from coordinate 4,776,201 downwards.
GGACAAAGCAAGGAGAATGGGTAACAGGACAAAGCAAGGAGAATGGGTAACAGGACAAAGCAAGGAGAATGGGTAACAGGACAAAGCAAGGAGAATGGGTAGCAGGACAAAGCAAGGAGAATGGGTAACAGGACAAAGCAAGGAGAATGGGTAACAGGACAAAGCAAGGAGAATGGGAAACAGGACAAAGCAAGGAGAATGGGTAACAGGACAAAGCAAGGAGAATGGGTAACAGGACAAAGCAAGGAGAATGGGTAACAGGACAAAGCAAGGAGAATGGGTAACAGGACAAAGCAAGGAGAATGGGTAACAGGACAAAGCAAGGAGAATGGGTAACAGGACAAAGCAAGGAGAATGGGTAACAGGACAAAGCAAGGAGAATGGGTAACAGGACAAAGCAAGGAGAATGGGTAACAGGACAAAGCAAGGAGAATGGGTAACAGGACAAAGCAAGGAGAATGGGTAACAGGACAAAGCAAGGAGGATGGGTAACAGGACAAAGCAAGGAGAATGGGAAACAGGACAAAGCAAGGAGAATGGGTAACAGGACAAAGCAAGGAGAATGGGTAACAGGACAAAGCAAGGAGAATGGGTAACAGGACAAAGCAAGGAGAATGGGTAACAGGATAAAGCAAGGAGAATGGGTAACAGGACAAAGCAAGGAGAATGGGTAACAGGACAAAGCAAGGAGAATGGGTAACAGGACAAAGCAAGGAGAATGGAGTACTGCGTTGTGATGATAGAAGAGAACTCCCTCCCCCGACCAGTGGCCTCAGGTTCACGTGCAAGTCCAGGTAGTCTCTGTGCTACAGACAGTAACCGCGTCGCCACCACAGTCCACAGCGCTTGCAATAAGCGATCGAGTGACAAGGCTGGACTGGTAACTTCTACTCGAAGTAAGCAAAATCCAGCCTTGTGAGTCTGCCCCCCCCCCCCCCCCCCCCACTCCCCACACACACACACACTCCCACAGTTGTGCGGATCTACACACCTGCAAGCACTGGGCTGTGTAACGGTGCAAGGATCTTAGCTTAGGTTTTGGGCCGATTTCATTTTTAAAGCACAAATGTAGCAGAGCAGCTCCCAGTCCTACTGTCTGTGTAGCTCAAGTTTTGTTCAGCACGCATGTTTGTCCCTGTGCACGCATGTTTGTCCCTGTGCACGCATGTTTGTCCCTGTGCACGCATGTTTGTCCCTGTGCACGCATGTTTGTCCCTGTGCACGCATGTTTGTCCCTGTGCACGCATGTTTGTCCCTGTGCACGCATGTTTGTCCCTGTGCACGCATGTTTGTCCCTGTGCACGCATGTTTGTCCCTGTGCACGCATGTTTGTCCCTGTGCACGCATGTTTGTCCATGTGCACGCATGTTTGTCCCTGTGCCCGCATGTTTGTCCCTGTGCACGCATGTTTGTCCCTGTGCACGCATGTTTGTCCCTGTGCACGCATGTTTGTCCCTGTGCACGCATGTTTGTCCCTGTGCACGCATGTTTGTCCCTGTGCACGCATGTTTGTCCCTGTGCACGCATGTTTGTCCCTGTGCACGCATGTTTGTCCCTGTGCACGCATGTTTGTCCCTGTGCACGCATGTTTGTCCCTGTGCACGCATGTTTGTCCCTGTGCACGCATGTTTGTCCCTGTGCACGCATGTTTGTCCCTGTGCACGCATGTTTGTCCCTGTGCACGCATGTTCGTCCCTGTGCACGCATGTTCGTCCCTGTGCACGCATGTTCGTCCCTGTGCACGCATGTTTGTCCCTGTGCACGCATGTTTGTCCCTGTGCCCGCATGTTTGTCCCTGTGCCCGCATGTTTGTCCCTGTGCACGCATGTTTGTCCCTGTGCACGCATGTTTGTCCCTGTGCACGCATGTTTGTCCCTGTGCACGCATGTTTGTCCCTGTGCACGCATGTTTGTCCCTGTGCACGCATGTTTGTCCCTGTGCACGCATGTTTGTCCCTGTGCACGCATGTTTGTCCCTGTGCACGCATGTTTGTCCCTGTGCACGCATGTTTGTCCCTGTGCACGCATGTTTGTCCCTGTGCCCGTATCTGTTTCCAGGGTCCAGCAAGTGAGAATTTTTCCTCAAGCAAAATGGCAATAGAGCGGTTGGACCACAGTTTGCCAGAGTCTCCACGCATTGAATATGTGAATGCGTGCGACATCTCTCCGAGGCCGCTGATGCAGGATGTGGCCAATGAGCTGCAGAAGTACCGCACTACAAAGGCGGCCAAGAGAAAGCAAGGCATCACTCCGAACACTGCAAAAGGAAAAGCTCCCAGCGGCAAATCAGCAACAACCACACCCGCCAAACGCCAATCACAAACCGAGTCACACGGTGTAGATGTCACAACAAGTGCATCTACTACATCCGTGCACACTACACCGCCTCACAGCTCAGCTGACGCCCTTGCTGACGCCGGCTTTGCAACAGCCAGTATGGCCAGTTTGGCGGAGGATGCCGATTACCAGGAATACGTAGTAGTACCCAGCAAGCCTGGACAAAACACAGCCGCAGATCGCGCTGCGCACACGGCGGACCCGAAGAAACCGGCTGCTGCCACGGGAAATATCAGTACCGGGGGAAAGCTCCGAGACGTGAAGCTTGACAGGGAGCTGAAGACTGGCAGTGTCTTCTTGCCCACACCCATCAGTAAGCATGCTCCAAGGGAGGATGGAGACCGCCAAACTACTCTACTAGCTAAAAACACTTCAGATAAGCACAGCGGATCAGTGCCAGTGAAAAACACAGACCAGGAAGAGGAGTTCAGTGCTAGTTTAGCCGAGGCTCCGTCAAGCTTTCAAAATAATCCGCCGCCAGTGAACAATGCTACTCCCCTTGACAAGACAATAACAGCAAATAATCTTAGCAGCGACGGAGATGGAGAGGAGAACAATGTGTCTCCAATGGAAACCAACGGCCCTGCTGTTACGGATGAAGCATCTGTTACAGGTATGCCTTTGTATGCGCTTCACAGTGTGCTGGCACTAGATACGTCAATGTGTACTCCAGATCTTTCTAGTATGACTGTGTCATGTGTGCCACATAACTGTGTTACTGTAATTATTGCTGCAATATCGTCATTGACTTGCTGTATGTACGATCTCCAGTGAATGTTGCTTGTCCACTTGTCCTGTGCCTTGGCTCGTAGGTGTGTGTATGCATGTATGTGTGTGTACGTGTGTACGTGTGTGTGTATGTGTGTGGTGCGTGCATGCATATGTGTGGTACGTGCGTGTGTGTGTGTGTGTGTGTGTGTGTGTGTGTATGTGCGGGTGTATGTGTGTACTTGTATGTGTGTGCATTCATGTGTGTGTGTGTGTGTGTGTGTGTGCGTGCGCGCGCGCGCGTGTATGCGCACACACACGTGCATTGCTACAAACTGTGTTGTGTTTGATATCAACGCCACCTGCTTTAGATCCAAGCCCGAAGAATCTGGAACCGAGCCATAGTGAACACAGTGGTGATGACAGTGGTGATTGTACAGCTCCGGAGCTGGATTGCTGCCGTGCTAATCCCGAAGCCAGTGATCAGCCTACAGCCAGTGGGCAGTCTATAGCTAGTGAGCAGTCTACGCCCAGTGAGCAGTCTACACCCAGTGAGCAGTCTACGCCCAGTGAGCAGTCTACACCCATTGAGCTGTCTACACCCAGTGAGCAGTCTACACTCAGTGAGCAGTCTACACCCAGTGAGCAATCTGCACCCAGTGAGCAGTCCACAGACAGTGAGCAGTCTGCAGCCAGCGAGGCATCTACAGCCAGTGAGCAGTCTACAATGGTGTGTTTGGAAAGTGAGAAAGCTGCTGCTGTATGTGACACACCTACTGTGGCTAGCCGGAGCAGAGCATCAGATGCGGACCTGCATAACAGATCAACTTCTACACTGGCTGAGAAGCCAACTCCCAAAACCTCTGATGTAAATGTTCAGCTCACGACAGCCGGCCAAGGCACCGCATCTGATGCAGAACTGGACACAAACTCAACATCAGTGTCCAAAGAGAAGTCAGCACCGGCAAAGCATCATGACGCTTGCTACACGACAGGGGGGTCAGCATCGATTGCTTTAGACATCAAGGCAGATATCGTCGATCCTGGATGGGTGGCAGTATCGCAGGTGCGTGATGATGAGACTTGTGAACAGTCTGCGGAGAGTATAGGGCAGTCAGATGATCACTATGCACAGAGCACTGAGCACCCGAACAACACAGTAGTGCAGGAGCAAGACCAAGGTGCATCGAAGCCTGAACACGGTGTCACGCAGGCTGGGGTGGCGCGCTGGATCTCGGTGACAGGACGTGGAAGCGGTGACGAGTCCAGTGCCGTGGATCAGCCAGTTCCATGCCACTCAGAAGGCCGTCTTTCCAGACCGGTACAGGATCACGAAGGTCAAGCAACTCCGAGGCTGGACACAGCGGTGCTGGAGCATTGCGAAGCGCAAGATGCCGTCGCATCGTGGCTGGACGGCACGACACGAGTGAGACATGTTCGTGTGGATCTGCTTGGCCAGTGGCCCGCGGACAAAACAAGTCTACTGCGCGTACTGCTTGACCAACCTGCAGCAGACACCAGTATCAGCGTTAGTGGGATGGAGGAGAAGGTCTGCCTGTTAAGTACCTCACGTACAGGACATGTGACCATTGGTCAGCCCACCAGCCAAGCACTCACACAAGAAGACGTCTTCATTGCCAGTGAGTTACCGCAGCTAGTCGATCGATTGCACAACATCTCGCTCACGTCTAAAGGCGGACTGGTGGATGGGCTTGAACCACAGCAAGACAGACAGTGTGGTGAATCTAGTCCCTTGCCCGATGTCAGTGCGAGTGCCAGTGATGTCCAGGGCGCGGGAACTGTGTGTGACAGTGTGCCCGAGCAACCGCTGCTGGTGACGAAAGAAGCATGGCAGGAGTCTACGGTGCCCAATGGCGTGTTCAAGCCTGTTTACTCACTTCATGCACATCACCATCACCATCATCATCATGACCACACTGCTGCATCTACTCAGTCGCACTCCCCTTCCGGCCAGACACCATCGCCACCCGCCGGTCTTGGTCTTCACCTGGACGTATTGGCGGAGAGGCTCAAACATTCATCTGCGCTACTGCGACAGGTACGCGATGACGAAGTTATACTCTCTTTCTGGGACAGCGGCGGGCAGCCTGTTCATGAACCAATCCTTCAGGCACTCTCCACCAGCGCAGTGGCAATCAAAGTACTCGTCTTCCAGGCCGACGAACAGCTCGACTATGCACGGCCGCAGACAATGCGCCTCGGAGGACGAGAACGCCTTCTGGCCGTGACGCCAGCGCGGAGTACCATTGATCACGTTTGCCATCAGTTGCTGTCCACACACTTCTCGGCTCAGTGCACTGCAAGAGGCATGGCTACCCAATACCATGACGAGCCTCAGCAGCAGGAGCACGGACCGAAGCTTCCACCGACCATCTTAGTCGGCACGTTGGCTGGCAAAGCTGCTGATGATTTGAAGCAACGGGAGGAGCAAATCTTCCACAGGCTGCGCAACCGACTGGAACATTTCAGTGCCGTGGAGCACTGGAGCTCCTTTGACGATGGCTCCGGGCAGCGCACTCGTATCCACCTCATTGATGACATGAAGCCAAGCCAGCCTGCGGCATGCAGTGAGCAGCCAGCTGCTGTTCAACGACTGAAACAGCACATCAAACAGGAGGTTTCTCGAGTCCTGCGGAGCTCCGGTGTCGAGCCTGGCTGTAGGCAGGTGAGGAAACGGTGGCTGGTGTTTGAGCGTATCGTCCGGAAGATGAGACTTGCACGGTGTCAAGCATCTCCCTCCGCCTCACCCAGCTCAGATCGTCTTCAGCCAGGCTATATCAGCCGGGACAGGCTTTATCAGCTTGTAAAGGAACCATGCGATCTCAGAGACGAGGCAGAAATGACAGCGGTGCTAGACTATTTCCACGAACACGGCGTGATTGTATACTTTAGCGAGTCACGCTGCCCTCGACTTGCTGACCTGGTCATATACAACGTTCAGTGGTTTGTCCGGCATGTGGTAGCCTTCAACGGCGCTGTGGATATCTTGCCATGTCTTTCGCACTGGTGGAATCGCCTTCACAGCTTTGCCGAGTTGCACTGGTCGCTGATCGGTGCTGTGTGGCAGGACATCACGGATCAAGCAGTCCAATGCAAGCTGCTGCGCATGATGGAACTGCTCGGTCTTGTCTTCCCCTGGTATGAAGGCGAGGTTCACGAAGCTGTCAACGAGGAGAGCAGACCGAAGTTCTACTTCATGCCATGTGCACTGCTGAGTGATCCATCGGAAAGCGCGACTGCCGCTACGTCACATATTGGGAGCGATGCTGACGGCCTAGACCGCGATGCACTGCTCGACGAAGGAGAGACGACACTGTGCACGGACCGCACGCCACTCTGCGTCGATCTGGCCACCGACTCTGGCAGCGGACCACTGTTCAAAGAGGCCACGCCGTATAGCATTTTCTTCCGGCTTGTGACGGGTCTGATGAGCCGTTGGCGGGAGCCCGGAGTTCAACCAAGCCTACGCAGCTCCAGGGCAACTCTCTGCTATCCGAACGAGCCGCCTGTAGATGTTGTTCTGACCTACGATCTACCTTCTGGTTCTATCCACGCCGCCGTCAAATGGTTCGTCAAGCGAATGCACCGCGGCAAGCCAGGTTGGACTAGTCCCATCTCCCGTGCCTGTGTCAACGTTCGCCGATGCATCGAAGCTGAATTGGACGACATCAAAGCCAAGATCGGAGTGCCCTGCCTCAAGTTCAACTTGACCGTGGCCATCCCGGCTAAGTGTACCTGCGGCCGCGGGCCTACTGTCAGACCTAAGAAATCGGGCAACATGCCTTCAGTTGTGTCCTGTTTCTACTGTGCGAGCCACCAGCGCGTGCCAAGCAATGCCCAGTGCTGGTTTGACGAAACAGCACCATTTGAGGTAGGTGTCTTGAAGCTACATGTATGTGTACACCATTTACAGATTATTGCAGACATGGGGGTTCCAACGTCCAAGGGAGACAACAATTTCACATCAAGGCGGTCGGCCGTGTTCTGTTTGCACACTGATAACATTGAAGACACTCCTCTTGTGATTGTCACTTGCCCAGCATAGTTCTCCATGTTCCCCATTTTTTCCAGCCTGTACCATCTTGAAATAGTTCTTCTACCTCTGATACATGCGCTCTCTGGCCGACCTAGCTCACACAAGCAATATGACTGCAAGCAGCCCCAGTTGGACATTCTTGGATCGCACGTTTTGAAATCGTGACTGAGCTGTGCTGGTTTATCTGTAACACTGTGCATCACGGTGCACTCAGTGCAGGTATTCCGAGATACTAGTTCCTTAGCTGGTTGTGTTTCTCAACACAATTGTATAGTCAGTTGTAACACTGACATGCGAATTTACTTTTTTTAAACTTTTATGTATGCAGGCAATGCCAGGCTGCATAATAAACCTGACACAGCCAACACCATGAGTTTGAGGAATTGGATATTCTAGGCATGTTGTGTAAACTCGACACCCCGTGATTTAGTTTTGTCCATTTTTAACTCAGTCCAGTGCTGTTGTAATGACTGACTAGACGCCCTATGAACATCTTCAACCAATTCATTGTGTGCGTGTTTTGTTCTCATTGCTGCTGGCGCTGTAGGTGACTGCGGAAAGTTTGGATCCATCAGGATCTTCAGTAGCTCTGGCGTAAGTTGCACGTCCATGCAGATTGTCCGAACAACACACTTCACCCAAACTTCTCAGTGTGCCCTTTGTCCGGTATTGTGTGATCTCCTTCTTGCCGCTTGTCGCTGCACTTTCAGCCGGGAACACTTTGAACCTGCCCTGGCAAGAGTGAAACTTGTTGAAAACCTGGATTTAAGCCCGCAGACCCTGGGAAATGCTAGTCCAGATAATCGAGGTGCCGGATAGTGTATCTCCAGGAGTACAGTAAAACCTGGTGTAAGCGACCTCTGTGTTTAGCGACCACCTGCTCTTAACGGCCGTTTTTCCATGCACCGACAGTTCTACACAGACACTGCGGGACCTGGTTCTAAAGACCACCTGACTTTAACGACCGCTTTTGCTTGCCCCGTGGGGTGGTCGCTTAAACCAGGTTTTACTGTATGCTGCTACTGAATCATCGGTAACAACAATTTTGCACCTTTTCGCAGCTGAAAAGGGGATATGAGTGAATCATATGACTCACCGTTGAGGATGACTTACATGTACTTCTCGATTGAGTACATCACACAATTTAAATAGCATGGCAGAGACCTGCACATGGAAGTGGAACAGCATTTTTGTCTTGAATCTTCTCTTGCATTTCAGACCAGGAACACCGATTGTGGACATCCCCAATCTCAGCAGCCTAGCCATAGAAGTGAACAATGTCCTGGTCGATGCCAAACGCAAGGAGCTGTGGCGTCGCATCGTGTGCGACGTTCGCGGTTCGGCTCACAACGCGGTGCAGATTCTTGCAGACTATGCTGCCGAGAAGGGCGTGGCACCCATGCACGGAGCGCTGTGCTACTGGTGGGAGCTGACGTGGCCGCGACGTGACCGAGCCACGCTGGGAACACTGTACCACTTTGTGGAGCAAGACGCCGGAGTGGGGATAGCTGATCGACTGCGTGGCACCATATCTCTGGTAAGACCGTGAGTGACCTCTTCACAACCCCTGAAGCTAAGAATAGCTGTCAAGAAACTTCCTTCTTGTAGTACAGACAACTTCGCTAATAAGTTATAATAACGACTGCGGATATAACGACAGTTCGCTAATAACGACAGAATTTCCATGCCCAGAGCAAAGTCCCATCCAACTGTAATACATAATTATAATGAGACTTCGGGTATAAGGACACTTCGCGAATAAGGAGACTTTTCTGATGCCCCTCTGAGTGTCGAAGTTGACGGTATTCATTTGTAGTCAATTCAAGAAAACAGTAAGCGCACAGATTGCGGCCAGTTTTCACGCTATTGGTCTTGGTGGCAAGCAAGTTGATGCAAGCAACACTGCCTTCATACTCCGACGAGTACTAGTATTCGTTTGTTATTCACCTTTGTTTGCCTCTGCTCAGATGAAGACATGATGGCGGACAGGCAAGCAGGCAGGCAGCAGTTTGAATGTGTAGCAGTGTAGATCACCCACAGCTCATGAACTACTACTGGTCTGAATCAGGGTCTTGTCGATGCTCTTCAACGGGATGATCATTGGCACAATGCCAAGCCGGCAGGAACTGGCTGACGTGCGTGCACTGTCCGCATTGGGTGACTATCGTGGTAGGGCAGTGCTCAGCATGCACCCGTAGTAATGGGTGTGTTTGAGACGAGTGTCTTGATCTGCTTCTGTGGCGATGCCGCTAGCTTTGATTTGGCACAATACAGGTGTGCCGCACAGTGTTCAGCCACTACTAGCATACTGGTGATACCGGTAACTATGACGGAAGTCGATTTGTTGTGTCTGTCATGTCTTGACCGAGCCATCGTGTTTCCTATCGTGAATGTACATTGTACACGGTAGCAACACAAGGCCGTCCGTTGCCCTTGCTCCTCAGTCCGCGGAGCTGTTCTGCACAGATTTTAAAATTAATTATCTTTCAGTACCAGTTGATTAATAACGTTGTTTTTCCCAAGGCCTGTTGAGGCGCTGAGGCAATTGACTGTAATGCTTGCTAGGTCTGGATGAGGGTTGTTCACTTCTGTCTTTTTTCCACGGCCCGGGGACTAAATGAAGCTGCTGTGGCTCGAACTGTTGTAGCGCATTATATACTTTTTAAATTTAGTGTTCATATGAAGGTGCTTGTCTCACAGCCCGATTCTAAACTGGTATTTAAACTATTTATGCTTCTTTTTACTCACTCATGCTGTTTCGTTCTTTGTGAACTCATCAGCGCAGCACAGAGGAAATGAGGCCGAACCTGATAGCAATGAAAATAAAAATTTCCAATCAGGCCCGAACGTACCTTGCCAGAGTGCTCAAACTGACAAGTCAGTGAGCTCTGCGTAATGCAAACAGCAACGGCACTACCCCACTATGCTTCTTTTTATTAGTTTTCACCTTACATTCCCTGTGCACGGTTGCTGCCAAAGATATTGTATTGAATACGCATGATACTAGTGAATACATGTACTGTAAAAGCAGAAATTTTCGGTGGCGTTTTATTTTCGGTAACTTACTTCGGTGCCGAAATTTTTACCGAAAATAAGACGCACCGAAAATGCCGGTATAGTACTAGTACACTTACCTGGAACGCGGGTTTACCGAAAATTTCCCTCCGCCGAACCGCCGATTTTGGAGAATGCCGAAAATATTACACCACCGAAAATTTCTGCTTTTACAGTAGTAGTCATCACACTGATAGTGAAGATCTCGTACTCGTTCCAAACACTCGTTGCTAAGACAAGTTGGTCGGGCTATACGTATTACTGCAATGGCTAGTGAAACTGTCCGCGCAGGTCCGGGCTCGCTAACCCCCTGTCCCGAGCTAGGTTGCACATGCCAGTGCAGGGCTTGGGAAAGGTGTGTGTGTGTGTGTGTGTGTGTGTGTGTGTGTGTGTGTGTGTGTGTGTGTGTGTGTGTGTGTGTGTGTGTGTGTGTGTGTGTGTGTGTGTCACGTGTGTGTGTGTGTGTGAAACTAAGGGGTCCAAAAAAGGCATCTCAGGCTCAACTGGGGTTGCAAGGATAGAGTGAAACGGCCTAGATTTTCCCAATTCGGTGCTTTTGGAGCAAAATCTGGCTGAAATCTTATTCTTGTTACGGTTTTTTTTTTGGAGAAATAGACTTCAGAAGGAAGAGCATTCCATCATGTTCCATAGGGGGTTGCGGAAAAAATTCTAAAAAACTCAAAATTTGACCCATTTATGGCCAAAAGCCAGAGAAGCTACAACAAGTACTACAAGTACAAGTAATTAGTTAGTACAACACAACAAGTACTTGTAGAACGGTCCATCTTTTTTATGACTCAGCTGTTTAAAAAAAACGGTCAGCTAGCTGCGCTGTTGCATGTACATATATGTACATCAGGCTAGGGACAGTACAGGGAGTCGTAAAAGCTAGTTTTACTAACTAAGTTAGTAAAACCAGGGAGTCGTAAAACTAAAAGTTACTTTTAGTTTTACGACTCCCTGATGTACAGTACGATGCAGCGTCAGAAGCAACGTCATTGATGAAGAAGGCCAATTCCAAGGGGACTTTCGCCGAAAAGTCCCGCGTATGGCAAGCGACACGTATCAAGTGTATGACGAGTAGTGACTAGTACTACAGTGCAAGAGTACAATCATGATCGTATGATTCGTAGGCCTACTCTTCGTAGTCTGATTCTAGCGGTCGAACTCGTTGAGTCTACGAGTTGTATCGGTCGCTAGCGCGCTGTCACCACTGCCACTGGTCACAGCACTAGCCAGCACTAGCAGCCTCGCTCACCGCACGCGCACCGCTGAGGCTGTTGACGTAAAGTAGTGCAGTTCAACTGCTACTAGAACGCATGACATAGGGACGAAAAGTTCCTGCACCGACATTATTTCGGAAAGGAAGTTTTGTTTGTTCCCTCACGCTCGAAAACAGACTGACCGTAATGCGTGCACTAAGAAGATTCGCAAAAAGACCAGAAAGGTGAGGGTTGCCTGTGTATCTGCCATGGCGGCGCTCTCGTGCTCCGGTGAGCAATCATGATCGTTTCATTCTAGAAGTGAAAATTCTGCATCGCCGCACGCGAACACCAGGCCAGTTCCAACGCAGTCTCACTACCAGGAAACAATGGTGTTCCTAATATTGATTCAAGATGTACACAGGGATGAGCTGAAGCGGTTCCATGGCGGGGAAGAGTCCTCGTTACAACGGCGAAGCTTGAAGGCTGGCGAAATCGGCTTGCAAATGAGCAGTTCTGGAAGTACCGTAACCATTGCAATGCTTGATTTCACTCCAGCGGGTGCAGAAGTTTCGGTAGCGAAGTACACAACTAAAGAGCTGTCGGAGAAGGTTGCCAATTTACTGCGGGCAAGCAGTGATCCGAAACTCCGCCTTGAGCTATTCCTCTCCCGCACTCGCCTGGAAGGAGCTCAAGATATTGGTGACGGCAAGGCTGTGCGCTACAGAAGGTATAAGTACACTGGTACGTTCGATATTCCCGGTATGGTGATCAGCGCAGGGCCTGCCCAGGGCAAGCATGGAACCTGGTTCACAGTGGAGATTCTGGTGAGCTATCATCTAGGACAGGGCCGGGTGTGATGAAGCAATGGCCCAGTGATGGGTCAGTTCAGATCAGAGAATCGTTGCCGCGTGATCTGGGGAGACTGTCGGCACGAGCAGGTGGAATTGTAGGGTGAAGCAATGTGGGTCTTGCTCCCAAACTGCTCGTTCTGGTCGCTTTGGTCATGGGGCAGGGCTGAGCTGTGATGATCGGCTGGTCTGGGCTACGTTCAGGGTCAGTAACGGGCCACGCAGCCGTAGATCACAATCGTATAGTGCACGGGACCATGGATCATGCGTAGCTTCCAAGCGGAGTCGTGGCTATGTGGACAGTTGCAGATGTAATGGTCATGTGTTGGCTCCCTGGGTGCTATGAATCCCCATCCCTCCCCTTTCATGGCGATTTTACGCGCAAAGGAACTGTTGTAATGGGGAATTTATGACCTTCCCGAAACATGCTCGGCCAGAATCCTCTGCCTGGGGGTGTGAATTGCGCCATGCATGAGCAGCCATATTTCTGAGTAGTTTCATTGCTTGTATAGGACACCTATAATGTAGTGTATGATACACAACACAACATTATTCATCATTTATAAATCCAATTATCAACCCAGATTCATCTGGCCATCATCCATCCAACCATCTAGCCACCCATCTATATTTTCAAGCACTTGATCTATTTGTTCATCTTACAGTTTGTTGTGTGTGCCGTGTGTGTGTGTTGGTACGATCTGCTTGTTCACAACAGGGACAGAAGAATGATAGCTTTGACACAGAGGCAAAGGAACTCGCTCTTAGAATGCGAAAGGCACCGACACCGATTCTGGCCTCTGCGTTCGACCTCGCCATTCACCCGTTTCTGCAGCCTGTCGTCGATAGGCTTCTGGCTCACCGCGACACCGCTGCAAATGCTCGGGGCAATGCGGCAGAACAACCGGCTTATCGAGGTGTCATTACCAGAGGCATGTCCGCTTTGGGATTTGGCAGAGCCAGTGATAGTGGCAACAGCTCCGAACGCCAAGTTGTCATTAACAAACGGCTGTGCGTGCTGACAACAGACGGAGACATTGTTGCAGGCGTAATACGCTGGAAAGGAAACGTTGCTGGCTACGGAGAGTGTGTGGGATTGGAAATGGTAAGGGAATATTCTTATGACACCAGCCGACCCTAGTGACTGTAGTGTACCTTCACGTATTGGAAGTGGGGGTGCCATTCTCTAGACTCTGTCGCCGTGTGTTGAAATCCGCACTACTGGTGTATGTACACGGACAGTGAAACCTGTCTAAGGCAGCTATTTTAATACACAGAAACCATATACAGTCAACTTCGCGTATAACGACACTCGGCGGGGCATCAGAAAAGTATCCTTGTTCGCGAAGTGTCGTTATACCCCATGTCTCATATGTATTACAGTTGGATGGGACTTTGCTCTGGGCATGGAAATTCTGCTACGGTCGTTATTCGTGAATTGTCGTTATATCCGCAGACGTTATTAGCGAAGTTGACTGTATGTTTAAAAAAACGTAATTGTAATGGTCTCTGTGTACAGGCGGTAGGCTTCCTTATCCAGAGTCACGCATGTGGACATGACATCAGTCCTGGTTGTGATACGTTGCCCTGTAGGACAGGTGATCACCTTATCAGAGTGCCAGTTGGTTGCCGCGACGGGCTTTACTATTGTGCATCACGGTATGCCTTGGGTATTTGCTGTAGAACATCCTGAAAATGTGATATGACTGCCCACTGTGAAAGAAAACGCGTGCCTTTGTGTGTACAAGGCCTGAGAACCTCTTCGTGACCGTGCATGAATGTCACCCAGCTAGCTTGTTGTATATTTTACTTCGCAGATTCTAACGGGCAGGTTGCCCAATAACAAGAAAATGAATGACGAGAAAATAATAATAAATGAAATACAGGGCGAAAGAAAATGAATAACATAATAGCTTTAAAAGAGAAGAAAAAAGCAGGTGGTACAGCCGTGTTCCTATTCTGAATTCCCTGAACGGAGCAGGGTTATTCTGAGCTGGATACATGTAACTATTACACAGCAGCACAGCAGCAAGAGAGCTACCTCGGTCGACATCAGTGAACGTAGACTAACTAGACTACGAGTGGATGCGAGAGCAAAAGTGACTGTTAGTAGGCATGGCCGTGCGGGTGTGCCAATTATGACAACAAATCGAATAACGGCTGATACGTTTCTATTGTATCTGGTGACTGTACCGTTGATTCGCCCCCTCTCTAATTCCCGCCCCCTGTCGATTTTCTACTTTTGAAGCGACTTCGGCGTATACAACGAAAAACGATGTTGAACCGACGCATGCACTGCTGTACACAATACGTGCCAATCCAGGATGAAAATGTGCACAATTCAGCACATCGAGTCTGATCCTCGACATTGTTGTACATCGTACTGCACTTGACAGCCTTGATCTAATTCCCGCCCCCTGCCGCAAACCCAGCTGGGAAGCGACATGGCGTGGGGGGGGGGGGGGGGGGATCAACGGTATTTTACGGTACATGCGCATTGGAGGGTTGAGTGAGTTCTTGTAGTGGTGCATATTGTGTGCTGTCATGGCTGTGATCTCACATTTCACCAGATCAGACAAATTCGTATACAGTCCTGACCAGTGAGGTTCAACCTCGTGAATAAAGTAGCTGTGTGTTGGCGAACAGTGCTAGAGCTTTGTAGTGCCCAGTGCCTATTACACCACTATACGCTGTCAACGGGATCGAATTTCACTGGCCTGTGCTTTACTTGCTGATGTCCTCAGTCCCAGTAACTCAACAACTCGGAATGTTCACTAGTTCTCGTCCTGAATAATCGTTGAGGAGACAGTACATGTAAAATGACAATGAATAAAACTAATTGTGCAGTCGTAACGGTGTAAAAGGGTATAAATGATGTAAAAGGGTATAAATGATGTAAAAGGGTATAAATGATGTAAAAGGGTATATAAATATGATTATAGTACATACATGTATAGTTTCGAAAATGTTTTATGTGATCATCATCAGTGGACATTCGCCATGCAATTAGGAATAACCAAAACAGCCAATACAGTATACTACATATAGTTGACATGTTTATCACCTGATGAGTGCCTGAGATGGCATGAAACTTTAAGTTGTGACTGATCAGGCCATCTGTTGTTCTGACTAGTGTGTCACGGCTCTACCTTCCCGGTATCGAGCTCTCTTGGATTTCTGCTGGAATTCACAACAGTGTTGACATTTAAGGTACTAGTTATACTCTGGTGGAGAGGCAAGGATTAATTTATAAGAAGAAAAGAGGACCAAAGAGCTACATGTTACACTAGAATATCCACTAACGCCATCGGTTACTTTACTTCGAAGTACAATCAATTTGTTATTTCTATAACTTAGAGCCGGCTTCCAAGTTGGAAGGCTGTTGGAGTGTGCATCCGAGATGTGCTAGAGCCGATTGCCAGTTACGTTTAGAACGTCAGTACCATTGGTCAGTGTCGTGCAATGTCACCGCAGGAGCTGATTGTAAAGTAACCAGTGGTGTTAGTGGATGTTTAGGGAGTTTTCGTCTTATTCTTATTTATCCTGCAGGATAAGCCAGTATCGACATTTGAAGTTGAAGATCCTCTCACTGTGCGGAACTGCCTGTTAGATTGTCCAGCTGATCGTCGACTCTTCAGACCAGTCAGCACCCTACTGCCGTTTGAGGAATTGCAAGCGGCCAAACGCCGCTCGGCG